>NW_028225890.1:0-125000 GCF_052327205.1 Somniosus microcephalus
TAGTTCCTTCTGCAAAGTACATACATTACATTAGTCCAGACATTTTAATAGCTAAAAGAAGTTGATATTATTTTTTTTTAGATTTTTTCCTTTCTTTTAATGTTTTCTTTGGCTTAGATGCTATTACTCACACTTTATGGTCTGTTTGCTATGTCACATTTGCTAACAAAAGTCATGGCTCAATAATGGTTCTTAAAGTGGTAAATTTGCATATTTTGCCAAAATAACAAATCGACAGCTTAAGTTGCCCCAAGCAGTAAATTGCTCTGCTGTAATGTCAATGACACAATGCCTGCAGCTCAATAGTAAACATCTTCTGTGTTTTTAATGTTTACTTTTAAAAATACGTTACTATAAGAGCACACAGAATGGCTCTCATCGAGATTGTTCATAGTTCACAGCTTTATTACCAATGAATATTAATGGCTTGCTTTCCTTGGCTGGCATTAGTGAGCCGCATGTTAACTGCTTTATGTAATTTTGTCCACATAATTACATCATGTCTTAGCTGAGCTTTGTTAAATCTAACAGTGAGATTAATGGTGTGAATATTAATTACAGCATGCTTAAAGGTTAACCTGAAATTAATTTATTGCCTACTTTCAGATGTAAAATCCGATTTCAGTTTATTTTCACTATTAGCTGTTCTTGTTCTTGATGGATTGTGTAAGATCTCAGATTTACTGTGTTTACTTCGCACATTTAATGCTGGAATTACAGTACATCAATATGCAAGGATGTCCAAGTAGCAACACCTGTCTCCTAGTCTAGTACTCAGCATCAACAGGCTTGCTTTAGAGTCTCTTCTAATATGCCAACTCAAATTCAGTCCACACAGACAGGATTAAAACATCTCTTTCTGACAGTTATTAAAGCTCTCATATGAAACAGTCTTAACACAGATCTCACTGCACCCAAGTTCACAACAAAAAATAGATCATAATTCGAAACTAATTGTGCAATTGCAGTCAGACAGTGTATATGGAAAGTTGGTGTTGGGCATAGAAATTATGCATTAGGGTTGTGGTGAGAGTAGAAGCACATTGTAGGTGATTACCCAGACTTCTGCCCATTTCAGATAAATGGTTAGTTCTGGTTCTGACAGAACCACTTGGCTGCAAACCTTATCACAGCTGTGATCAGGTCTTGATGCAAGAGTTGAATGCCAGAGGAAAGGTAGCTGCCCTTGACATCAAGGCAGCATTCAACTGAGTATGTCACCAAGGAACCCTAGCAAAGTTGAGGTCAATGAGGGTCAAAGTGAAAACCCCCCAGAGACTGGAATCATATCTGACACAAAAGAAGAGGCCAAATATTCTCAGCTCCCAGGACATCATTGCATCTCAGATCAGCATCTCAGCCCAAACATCTTCAGCTGCTTTATCAATGACCTTCCCTACATCATAAGGTCAGGAGATGGACTGTTCAGCTCTATTCACATCTCCTTTAATAATGATGAAGCAACCTTTGCCAGCCTACAGCAGGCACATGGCGGATAAGACTTGCACCACATACGTGCTTGAAAATGACCATCTCAAACAGGAGATGCCCATTCATCTCCTCCTGATTTTCAACAGCACCACCATTGCTGAGTCCTCCCCCATCAACATCCTGAGGGTCGCCAGAAACCAGAAGTTTAACAGGACCAGCCATATCAACACTGTGGCTACAAAAGGCTGGATAGAGACTAGGTACTCTGTGATGAATGGTTCAGCTCCTGACCACTGAATGCCTCTCCATCATCTATAAAGTTCAAGTCAGGAGTGTGATAGAATACTCACCACTTATCTGGATGGGAGAAGTTGCAACAACACTCAATAAGCTCAATACCATCCAGAACAGAACAGTCCGCTTGATTGGCACCCCAACCACTGGGCTCAATATTCATCATCAGTGCACTGTGACTGCAGTTTTTACTATCTACAGGATGCACTACAGCAGCTTATTGAGTTTCCTTCAACAGCGCTTCCCTGTCCCACAACTGAGAAGAAGGAGTAGCAAGCCTATGGGAATATCATCATCTCTAAGTTCCCCTCCAAATCACAAATCATTCTAACTTGGACATATACTGCCACTGAGGGGTGAAAATTCCCTACTACCATGGGAGCACCATCGCCACAAGGATTGTAGCAGTTCAAGGAGAAGGCCCACTAACATCTTTTCAGGGCAACTCAGGATGGGTAATTAATGCAGCTTTGTCAGTGTTTCCCACATCCTGAGGATAAATTCAAAACATTACGCTCATTTGAGTGGACATATACTCCATTTCTTCCATACATTTAAGTCACATTTATAGTAACGTGGTAAAATAACTTTCCACAGCTCCACTTCCTTGGTTTTCTATTGATAAGTAATAGAAAAATCTTTAAAAATGTTCTTAGATTTTATTTTAGTGGTTTGTGTGCATGGATGTCAGTTCTGCCTAATTAATATGGTGGTACAGTAACTACTTGTCTCACCTGTACACCTTCCTGGTTGATTAGAGGAGGTGTGAATTAGATCTAGAGTCATACAAATTACTCCATATTACAGGCCATTTGGCCCATTGGGCCTGTGCAGCTCTTTAACTGGAGCTATCTCCTCCAATCCATTTCCTTGCCCTTTCCCACAAATCTTTTCTAATTCTTCTTTTTCAAATACTTATCAAATGTTGTTAAAGGCCCTGATTTCTGTTGGGCTTGTCCCGATCTGCCCCCGAAATTTTGGCAGGAGATCAGTAGAACCCATGGAGAAACTGTGAAAATGGTTGTTTTTAGCCATTTACAATGTTTCTCCAGCAGTTCAGCCAATATCCTGCCAAAGTTACAGGAAATCTCAGACTTGAAAATTTCGATTGACCAGCATCCACAGCCTCTTGGGGAGAGTTCCTTATTTTCACTACCTTTAGTGTGGAAAAAGTACTCCCTGATTTCACAATGGAGAGAGGAAGTGATTGAGGATGTAAGATTGAAACAGGAAATTTACACATCCAAATGAGAATTTTCCTAACTTCCAGTGAAAGTCAGGAAAGTGTAGTTAAGAATAGTAAATTGATAGCTTTCTCTTGGAGACATTTGTGTTTCTGCCTATAATTAACTTTTTAAGAAAACTGAATTTGATAGTCCGGCCATTACCTGAGACATCGGGACCATACGGTGGAAGATGAGCAAAGATCTCCAGACAATCTTTTGATAAGATCACCTGAAAGCCAGAGAATGGCTTGTATCGGATGTCACGTGGCATGGTATTGGGATACCGGTGTGTGTGCACAAATATGATCTGTTACATATGAAGCAATTAGCATGCAGAAATGCATGGTGAATCTGCACTGAAGAACGGGTCTCAGACATGCTCAGTTACTTGACAACAGCAAGACATGAAATGGTTAATGTGGCTCAGAAGAGTGAGACAACTTTTAAAGCATTGACACATACTCCATTGAGAAACTATCTAATTAATGAAACAATCAGAATAGAGTTAAACACACTGGTACCTGTTAGAGGGATGGAAATTGAATTTGAAGCAGAGAGTTACATGGAATTTGGATTGGGATAATTGAGGCTAGTGTTGTGTCGGTACCTTTCTACCTAGACACAATTTAGGACTCAGAACTCAGAGATTCAAACATGAAGTGCTTTATTGGAAGGAAAGGAAGTTCTGGAAAGTTCCGAACAAAGAGAGCTAAACCTTAACAGAGAACATTCAACCATTTATCTCCTGTGACAGCGCCACCACAGGTGGGAGGAGAACACACAATAGAACACACAATACATAACATTTCCTCCCCTCTTAAATGGAAGGTCCACATTATTCCTCAACAGGTAAGTTACTTTCAATGCACTCAACGAACCTAGGGTAGAGGTAGACTGCCTCAAACCCTGACTTTACCCTGGGGTTTATTCTGCCCCAGTCTTGTGGGTAAGTCACTAAGCCTACAGATCCAAGCGTCTTGGAGGCCGCCGCTCTCTGACAGGATACCGGCGGTCATCGCTGGCTTCCACAGCAGTAGGCATTGACACAGGCCTGGATGGAGAAGGTGCCTGTGTCAGTTGAAAGTCAGGAGTTTGCACAGGTGGAACAGTCTCTTTGACTTCCTGTGTTGGAGAAGAGCACTGTGGCAAAGGATGCTGGTTTGCGGTATCATCCGGAAACAGTTCAGGCCAACCAGCCGTTGGAGCCTCTGTGGCTGTCTCTGCTCCTAGCAACAGTTGATCTGTGTGTCTTCTCCAGATGACGTCCTCAGCAGTCTCAACCGTGTAAGACACAGGGCCTGTCTGCGCGATCACCGTAGCAGGAACCCATTCCGGTCCAGTGTTGTAGTTTCGAGCTAGGACGTGCTCTCCCGGATGAAACCGTCTCTCCTTGGCTCTTTTCTCTCTCTTTTCAACTTGAGCTTGTTGTTGACAATGGACAACCTGTTCTGCCCTTGGAGGTTTGAGTAAGTCAAAACTTGTCTGCAACTTCCTCTTCATCATGAGCGAAGCGGGGGAAGTTTTGGTTGTGGCATGCGGCTCGTTCCTGTAGGACAACAGGAAGCTGTTCAGACGTTGGTGGATTGAGCCCTGACCTTGCGATGCCTTCAAGGCGTGCTTCAAAGTTGGCACAAACCTTTCTGCCTGGCCGTTAGTAGAGGGATGATAGGGCGCAGACCTGATGTGTTGGACACCATTCACATGCAGGAAGGTTGCAAACTCCTGTGATACAAATTGCGGACCGTTGTCACTTACGAGTTGTTCTGGTGAGCCATAACGGCTGAACATCTCACCAAGTTTCTCAATTGTTTTCTCTGCCGTGGTAGACCTCATCACAGCGACCTCTGGCCACTTGCTACGAGCGTCCACAACCACCATAAACATCTTCCCTTCGAAAGGACCGGCGAAGTCCACATGTACTCGCTGCCACACTTCTGCAGGCCAATCCCAGGGGTGTAGGGTTGCCAGCTGTGGAACATTCCGGACCCTTTGACATGGGGAACATGTTTTGGCTTTCTCCTCAATATTCCCATCGAGACCTGGCCACCAGAAGTAGCTTCTTGCCATTTCCTTCATCCGAACCATCCCACTGTGGCCTGTATGAAGTTGTTGCAGTATAGGTTCCCTCAGAGGTGGCGGAATGATGACACGGCGTCCCCAAAGAAGACAACCTGCTGGACGGAGAGCTCATTTCTTTTTGAAACTAAGGTTTCAAACTAGGAGAATCTCCTATCGCTCTCCCTCGAATGACATCGTCCATTACCTCAGACAGGACTGGATCGTTGCGAGTGTACCTTCGCACCTGAACTGCAGTGATAGGTGCTCCCTCCACTTGTCTAAAGTAGAAGATGTCTATCTGACGAGGCTCTGGGGGAGTAACAGGCAAGGGTAGCCTCGAGAGACCGTCTGCGTTGCCGTGCAAGTCTGATTTGCGATATTTGATGTCGTATGTGTGTCCTGACAACAGTAAAGCCCACCTTTGCAGCCTGCTTGCAGCAAGAGACGGAATTCCGGTGTGGGGCCCGAAGATTGAAGTCAATGGACGGTGGTCCGTCAGGAGTGTGAACCTTCTCCCAAACAGGTACTGATGAAATTTTCGAATTCCAAAAACGATTCCCAATGCCTCGCGCTCGATCTGCGCATAGTTACTCTCGGCCTTGTTCAAGGTGCGTGATGCGAAGGCGATAGGTTTCTCTTCACCCGAAGGCATGATGTGGGATATGACTGCTCCCACACCATATGGTGATGCATCACATGCTAGCTGCACGGGTAGCTTTGGGTCGAAGTGTGTCAGGACCTCCGAATTCAGCAATGCTTTCTTTGCTTGGGCGAAAGCTTCGTTGCACAGTTCAGTCCATTTCCATGTTTTGCCTTGACATAGCAACTGATGTAATGGCTTCAGCAATGTTGCTAAGTCTGGAATAAACTTCCCATAGTAGTTAAGAAGCCCCAGAAATGAACGTAACTGGCTCACATTCTGGGGTGCTGGGGCCTCCACGATCGCCTTGACCTTTGGCGGCACCTTATGCAGGCCAGTAGCGTCAATCACATGCCCCAGGTATTCAACTGAAGACTGAAAGAATTCACATTTGTCTTTACGAACTCTGAGTCCATAATCTTTCAGTCGTTGTAGTGTCGCATCCAAGTTCAGAAGATGATCCTCCTCATTTGTCCCAGTGACAAGGATGTCGTCCAGGTAGCACTGGACTCCTGGCAGTCCACTCAAAATCTGATCCATTGCCCTTTGGAATAGAGATGGGGCCGACGTAATTCCAAACGGAAGGCGGCAGTACCTGTATAGCCCCTTGTTTGTCACAATTGTCAGCAGCTCCTTTGATTTGTCATCGACATGCATTTGTAGATAAGCCTGGCATAAGTCTATTTTGCTGAACTTTTGCCCTCCGGCCAGGCCCGTAAAAAGATCATCAATGAGGGGAAGAGGGTACTGTTCCACAGACAGCACCGGGTTAATAGTCACTTTAAAATCCCCGCAGATTCGAACAGATCCATCCTTTTTCAGGACAGGAACAATGGGTGTGGCCCATTTGCTCACGCTCACAGGCTCCAGGATTCCATTCTCGACTAAGGTCTCCAAGTTAGCCTCAACTTTTGGCCTAATTGCATAGGGTACAGGTCGGCCTTTGTGAAACTTTGGCTTGCTGTCAGGTTTAATGTCCAGTCTCACGCTGATCTTTTTCATGCTCCCAAGTTCCCCATTGAAGAGTTCTGCATGTTTGTTTAACACTGCAGTCAGACCTGACTCCCCTTTTGACATCATGCGGACTGCAGGCCAGTCCAGCGTGATTTTCTCTAGCCACGCACGTCCCAGTAGCGATGGGTAATTTCCCTTTACCACATATAGTGGCAGTTTTGCAGTCTGTCCGTTCAATTTAACTGTCACCTCAATGACGCCTCTCATGGCCACAGGTTCGCCGGTATACGTCTTTAGCACAATGTTTGTTGGCTGAAGGGTAAGATGCTTTAGCATTTTGTTGTAGACAGTGTCTGAAACAAGGGACACAGCTGCGCCTGTGTCCACCTCCATCCGCACTGATTGTCCCTCCACCAGTGGTGACACCCAGTAGCCATTTGAACCACCTGCAACCGTCAGTATGTGCACCTCTTCCTCCTCAGAGGTGTCGCTCCCCTCTGTTTTGCTTGTTCCATCATACTGCACTGAATGAACACTCTTTTTCCTCTCTTGTCCAAATACAGACATTTTGCTTCCATGCTTCCCAGCTCTGTCTGTTCTTTTTTTTACCTCTACAGGCGCGTTCAATGTGACCCTTTTTGCCACAATTTCGGCATTCCAGCTCTGTACACCAGCAGTCATTAGCGTGATGGCCCGTTTTCCCATAACGGTAACATGTGCCGTTCCGCGCACCTTTAGGCTCAGATGAAACCTTGTGAACTCTCCCTGTTGAACTCAACTGGTGAGCCTCCTTTTCCGCCATCTCCATGGAGACACTAACTTCAATGGCCTTTTCAAGAGTAAGGTTGTCCTCAGTAAGATGGCGCTTCTGTGTGGCTGCATTTTGCAGACCACATACAAGTCTGTCTCTAATGGTGTCATTCAGCACCTTCTTGAACTGGCAGTGTTCCGACAACCTTTTTAAAGCAGCAATAAACATCGTCACTGATTCCCCCTCCTCTTGATTCCGTTTGTGAAATCTAAATCTCTCAGCAATAACCAGAGGTTTTGGTGAAAAATGTGCTCCAAGAATTTCCACTAGTTGCTTATATGTTTTAGTTCCTGGCTTATCTGGCTGCACGAGGCTGTGAAGTAAATTGAAAGTCTTCGGCCCGATTACACTCAAAAAGGTAGGCACGACCTTTTCATTTGCCACCGCATTCGCCAATACAAAATAGCCAAAACGTTCCGTATATGCGCTCCATTGCTCCACATTTTCATCAAAACCACCGATGTTTCCTAATATAGTAGCCATCTCACGTTTCAATTTAAATTTTCTGTTTACTCACTGCACCCGTAACGTACGCAGATTCATCCGCTCCTCGTTGCCACTTGTTGTGTCGGTACCTTTCTACCTAGACACAATTTAGGACTCAGAACTCAGAGATTCAAACATGAAGTGCTTTATTGGAAGGAAAGGAAGTTCTGGAAAGTTCCGAACAAAGAGAGCTAAAACTTAACAGAGAACACCCAACCATTTATCTCCTGTGACAGCGCCACCACAGGTGGGAGGAGAACACACAATAGAACACACAATACATAACAGCTAGGGGGAAATAAATTTAGTAAGAATTATCCACAAGATGGATACGAGTAAAAGAGATCTGGAGAATCTTTTAAGTCCATGATTTGTTGATTAGATGTTAAACTGTAGCTTTCTTTACAATGTCTGTTTTCTTTGTTTGCATCATTGTCACTTGAAATGTATGTACTTGGTCGACGTGCTAATGATTGTAAGACTGAATTATAACTTGTAACTGTAATAATTGTGTTTTGTAGGTAACAGAGCGTGGGAAAAGCCAATACGAATCCAGTATGAGGTGGTTTTGGTGGTGCCTCCTGTGTCACTACTACCGCAACTACCATGCTTTACAGGTCTAACAGGACCTGTCCCATTAATAACCCCAGTTTTTGCTTCACACTACATCTACCCACAACCATCAACCAACACGTTTTACTCAATATCAAAACCTGTGCTCAAGTGAAACTGGCAGTAAATGAGATACTTAAGTATGAGCTGCACAATTATGTGGCATGATTCAGGTACGATATTCCCCTGTTGTCTGAGGGCTTCAGTGAGCTTGTGATGTGACTGAATTCCTCCCTAAAGCATTTTTATATTTTGAAGCAAGATATCGAGAATAGATATTAAAATTGTCAGCCTAGGGGACGATTCACACTGGTGGGATATTGGGCTTAATATATCAGCACAGCCTTAGGTTCATATTATTTCACAGGCTCTGGTAGTTCTCCAACTTGTAATGATAGTGTATCTATCTATCTAGCTATCTATATATATAAAAGGATCGTGGTGTCTGTCTGTCTGTCTGTCTGTCTGTCCGTCTGTCCGGGGCATCACTCAAAAGTTATAGAGCGTAACTACACATATTTTATATCAAAAGAAAGCTTATGAGGGGAGTCTCATAGGTGTATTTACTTTTTGGTCAGACAAAAATTGTTCAGACAGTATACAAAAAACGTTCAAAAAACGGACAAAATCTGCTCATTAGCGGTTGACCAATCCTACCGCTCATTACCGTTGAGTGACGTCATGGTTGACCAATTGGGGGGCATTTCATGGCGTTTGTGAGTGGGGCCTAATCCTTCAAACTGCCGAGCGGGAGCTGAGCTGAGGTGAGTGGCGGCCATTAAAGACCGGCCGGGCCTGAAGCTAAAAAAATGGTAATGGAGGTGAGGAAATTGTTGATTCATTAGTATTGATTCAGGAATTTCTCTCTCTCTCTCTCTCCTTCCCCCCCTCTCTTTCTCTCTCCCTCCTTCCCCCCTCTCTCTCTCTCTCTCCTTCCCCCCCTCTCTCTCTCTCTCCCGAAGCGCAAGCTCAGCTGAGGTGCGTCGCGGCCCGAAAGCCCGGCCGGGCCTGATGTGCTAGGCCACACACGGTCACTGCGGCCTGCCTCTAAGTCCTTCCCCCCCTCTCTCTCTCTCGCTCTCCTTCCCCCCCTCTCTCTCTCTCTCTCCTCTTCCCTCTCTCTCTCCCTCTCCTTCCCCCTCTCTCTCTTGCCATTAGTGCGGGACTGGGAAAACCGGGGCTTTCCAACGAGCCGTCCCCGACCTAAATCGGACACGGGAGTCCGGAGCGAAAGGCCTTCCACTGCCGCCCGGCCAACCGGGTCCAAAGGCTCGCCTGGTTAAACATGAGGAACCCCGGGCTCGCTTCTGAGCGATGGGCACCCGGCCTCCCAGTGTCGGATATACTCCGTTCTGGTACCGAGGTGAGTCGGAGGGAGAGGAGAGGGAGAGAGGGAGAGGGGGAGAGGGAGAGAGAGGGAGAGGGGAGGGAGGGAGAGAGAGGGAGGGAGAGAGAGGGAGGGAGAGAGAGCGGGGAGGGAGGGGGAGGGAGAGAGAGCGGGGAGGGAGGGGGAGGGAGAGAGAGTGGGGAGGGAGGGAGAGAGAGAGGGGCAGGGAGAGAGAGGGGCAGGGAGAGAGAGGGGGAGAGAGAGAGGGGAGAGAGAGAGCGGCAGGGAGAGAGAGGGGGAGGGAGAGAGAGAGGGTGTGGGAGGGAAAGAGTGAAGGGGTGGGAGAGGGAGGGAGAGCTCGCCTTCTTCCTTCCTTCTGTAACGGCTTCAGCGGCACTTCCCTCTTCTCGCCGCCTGAGGGTGGTTTTTGAGGCTTCGGTGCGCTGCTGCCAGTCGGCCCAGAACCGACGAAACGAATCCTGGAACCGCACGTCCTCCAGCAGCAGGTTGTTAAAATGCCAGTACGCGGACCCCCCCCGCGCACGCAGCGGAATGAGCTCCGCCCACACCAGGTGGTGGTCCGTGCACGGCACCGGTCGCATGGAAGCCGCCGGAACGCAGGAGACGTATGCCCGGGAAATATAAAGGCGGGCGATTCTGGACCATCCTCCTCCAGACCTCACGTTAGTGAAGGCGCTGGAGTCGGGGTGGAGATATCGCCAGACGTCCACCAAGTCGAAGGACCCGACTAGGTCCCTCAACTTCTCCATCGCTGCCGGGCATTGCTGGGGGGCCGAACGGTCCCTCGCCTCGAGGGTGCAGTTAAAATCCCCCCCGAGGATGACGCACTCGCCCGCGTCGATGGAGCCCAGAAGAGCGGACACTTCTTCAAAGAAGCGCACTTGCTGCGCACTGGCCTAAGGGGCATACACGTTCACTAGATGGAGCGGCACGACCCCCAGGCGAACAGTGACCTGGAGCAAGTGGCCCGGCACGTGCTCCTTGACCCCCAAGATCTCCGGCTGAAAATGCGGGGCCAGCAAGATAGCCACCCCGCTGGAAACGCTGGAGAGGTGACTCTTGCTGACCCGTCCTTGCCACTCCAGGAGCCACGTGGCCTCATCTCCCGGAACGGTGTGGGTTTCTTGCAGGAAGCACACCGCATACTTCCCGTCCCGAAGGACCGAAAGGTTATTAAATCTGCGGCGAGCCTCCCTGCTGCCGTTGATGTTGAGGCTGGCTATGGTTATCTTCATAACAGAAGCATAGTGCAACCTCTACCTACACCTAACGGGGGGAGGGAGTGCAGCCGCTAGTCGACCGCCACTCCCTCAGCAAGCCCAGTGAGGAACGACCTGAGCCGACGCAGCTCGAGCGGGCTCACGTCCGCGTCCACGTCCATGGTCTTGACGGCGGCGCGGACCGACCCGATGAGCAGCGCCAGCTCCGACCACCTGGCGAGGGCCAGCCGGGTCTTGTTTTGACAACCCTGGCACACGGCCCCAAAATCCCGGAGTTCCCTGACGGGAATGAGGGGAGACTCAGCGAGGGGCACGAGGTCATCCATCGCCTCGTCGGCGATGGAATCCAAATCGTCCTTCGCGCCCATCACCGAGTCCCCGTCCTCCTCCGGGGGGTCGCCACCAGCAGCCGACCCGTCCGTCGCGCAGTGCGCAGCGAACGGCTCGGCTGCATCGGCCGGCCCCGCCTCCGCCCGGATCCCACCCCCAGGATCGGTGGCGGAGGATTCCTCCCTGGGCTCCTCCGGGGGCGCCGGGCCAGAAGACGGCGGCGGTTCGGAGTCCCCCTCCGCCCCAGACGCCAGAACACCCGGAGAAATCGGGGAGAAAACAAATTGAAATTTCTCCAGGACGTCCGGCGCCAGAGGCACAGTCAGGGGGCCTTCCTCCTCCTCGCCACCAGTCTCCGACCCAGCGGATGGGGTGTCCTGGACTAAAATTTCAGCCAGGTCGAGCAGCCCCTGGGAAATGCCCGGGTCGCATTGGGCAAGCTCAGTTTCTTCCAGCTCGCCCGACCCAGACCCCAGGCCGCCCGACCCGGCGAGGGGTAACGGCACCGAAAGAATATCAATTTCTGCCGCGGGTTGTTCTGCGACCCCCCCCACAGGCAGGGTCTCGTCCCCATCCCCGGGAGGCACGTGCTGGACAGACACATCTGCCTCAGCCTCCCGAGGGACAGGCGACCCCTGCCGATCGCTGGTGATGGTGACAGTGGGGGGGGGCGCAGTACCCGCGGTGGGCGACGACTCCCCCTGCTCGGAGGGACCTTCCTCCTCCCAGTCCTCCTCCTCTTCCAGGGGGTCGCGCCTTCTTTTTAACGCGGAGGGAGCGAGAGAGACCTCCATGTCTGCCGCACCAGACGATCCGGCGGCCTTGGAGGCGGGGCAGTTTTTCCGGATGTGCCCCACCTCCTTGCAGGCATGGCACCGCACACCGTCCGCCGTCCAAAAGGCGCGATAGGCGGTCCCCTCATGGAGGACGACAAATGCCCCGTCGGTGTCCTCCACCCGCGCCAGCTGAATAAAGACCTGGCGCCGGAAGGAGAAGACGTGCCGAAGGCTGGCTTCCCGGCAGCCGAGCGGGATAGGTGCGATCCCCGACCTCACCTCCCCAAGTTGGCGCAAGTGGGGGAGGAGGAGCTCACCAGGAATATAGGGCGGGACGTTGGAAATAACAATCCTCCGCGCGGTGGCCTCAAGAGGATCCACCGGCAGGAAGGTCCTGCCCACGGTGAGCCCCTTGGTGACGGCCAGGGACACCGCCTGCTCCGACCCCAGGAAGAACACAGCCTTCCCGTACATTTTTGAGGCGGCGAGGATGGCTGAAGGGCCGACAACCCCAGCCATGGCCTTTACGCACGCCTCAATTGTCATTGTGGGGTGGGTGTAGCTCTTCACCCCAAGCTTTTTAGTTATTAAGGAGAAAGGTGACGGGGCGGCAGAAGCAGCGGGAGCAGCCGTGGCTGTGGCTGCCACCGCCGCATATGACCTAGCCGGCCCCGCCACCAGCGAAGAAGTAGACACCATTATGGGGTGGTTTTTATAAAGGGCTACACCCACCCCAAGTCACAGGCCTTGAGATGTTGAAGATGGACTCCGGTTTTTTTTTAAGTCCTCCCTTGAGCAGAGGGAGCTGTTAAATTAAAGGCCCACCTCTCCCCTTATTGATTAGAATTGGGAGAGGGGCCTTCTCCCCTCTGCTCAAGTGGCAATTAATTAAAATTTGGTAAAGAGGTGCCTCTTGAGAGAGACAAAGAGAGAGACAAAGAGAGAGAGAGAGTGGGGGGGTGGGAAGGAGGGAGGCCGCAAAGGCAGGGGCGCCACTCAGGATGGTAGGTGGGTGGGTGTTGGCAGGGGTGCACTCCCCGATGGAAAAAATAAAGTCTCTGAAAGGTGTTCTTCTGGCAGGGGGAGAAGATGTCTTCGCCTGGGAAAGCTGGAGAGTGCCCAGGCTCAGCCCTACACCAGGTCTTAATGATGTATTAATGATTTAAAGGCTTCACCTAGGCAGCTCTAGCTGTCCCAGGCCAGGCAATAGAAGGGGTGCTTATTAGTGGTGTGTGTGGCCTAGTATTCTACAAGAGCCACACACACACACACAGACACACCTTGGTGTTCTGGCCGGTCTTCTTTCCTCCCCCCACCTACAATACAAAGTCTTTTGGGGAATGCACCAAATGACACCCACCTGCAGATGTTCAGCAGAAGAAGTTGCTCCTTCCCTCCTTCCAAGCAGTTGGTGTCAATGCTATTTCTCTCCCCTCTCTCCCTCTCCTGGAATGGGGGCCAATTTGGGGAGGCAGTGGTGGAAAGGCCTCTCCTCTTGTAGATGTTGGCCTCCTTTTTCCCTCTCCTCCTCTCTCTCCAGGCACCTCAGTAGTAGATGTTGCTGATAGGTGGTAGTGGTGGTCTGGGGTCTCTCCTTCTCCTCCACTCCCTGGTCAAGGAGACCACCACTTTCCACTCTCCTTAGGATGAACCAGCAGCACAGAGAGCAAGGCAGAGAATGAGTAAAGCTGTAAGGTGTTGTCCTTGTCTTGTCCTCTGTGCCTCTGGCCTCACCTGTGTGTTAATGTATTTGTCTCCTATCTCATTTGATTAATTATGTCACGTGACCACTATGGCCTGTATTTAAGCTTCCTGTTTCCTGTCCTCTTTGCTCAGTCCTGGGTTCGCCTGCCTGCAGGTAGCAGCTCTCTTGAGTCTCTCTGTGTTTTCGAGATTCAAGGAATCACCTTTCGAGTGTTACTATGTCTCTGTGTTTTCGAGTCTCAAGTGAATCTCCTTTCGAGTGTTACCCTGTTTCTATGTTCTTGAGTCTCAAGGAAGCATCTTTCAAGTTCTACCTGGTCTCGAGTCCTTGGATAGGTTTCCTGCACTTGGGTCTACTACCAAAACCCTAGCATAACGGCCCCGTGAATGCACGGCCCCGTGACACCTTCGGCCGCCGCAATTCAAACTTCCCGCCGACCTCACAAAATGGCGGCCGCCCTTCTTCACCCGCCAGGCTCTGAGTCCAGCCCCTTCCCCGGGGTGTCTTCCTCTCTTCTCTATCTCCTTCCCTCACTCTCTCCTTCCCTCTCTCTCTCTCTCTCTCTCTCCTTCCCTCTCTCTCTCCTTCCCTCTCTCTCTCCTTCCCTCTCTCTCTCTCTCCTTCCCTCTCTCTCTCTGTCTCTCTCTCCTTCCCTCTCTCTCTCTCTCTCTCTCCTTCCCTCTCTCTCTCTGTCTCTCTCTCCTTCCCTCTCTCTCTCTCTCTCCTTCCCTCTCTCTCTCCTTCCCTCTCTCTCTCCCTCTCCCCTCCTTCCCTTTCTCTCTCCCTCCTTCCCTCTCTCTCTCCTTCCCTCTCTCTCTCTCTCCTTCCCTCTCTCTCTCTCTCTCTCTCCTTCCCTCTCTCTCTCTGTCTCCTTCCCTCTCTCTCTCCTTCCCCCTCTCTCTCTGTCTCTCTCTCCTTCCATCTCTCTCTCCTTCCCTCTCTCTCTCCTTCCCTCTCTCTCTCTCTCTCCTTCCCTCTCTCTCACTCTCTCTCCTTCCCTCTCTCTCTCTCCCTCCTTCCCTCTCTCTCTCTCCTTCCCTCTCTCTCTCTCTCTCCTTCCCTCTCTGTCTCTCTCTCCTTCCCTCTCTCTCTCTCTGTCTCCTTCCCTTTCTCTCTCCTTCCCTCTCTCTCTCTCTCCTTCCCTCTCTCTCTCTCCTCTTCCCCCTCTCTCTTTCTCTTTCCCCCTCTCTCTCTCTCTCCTTCCCTCTCTCTCTCTCTCCTTCCCTCTCTCTCTCTCCCTCCTTCCCTCTCTCTCTCTCCTTCCCTCTCTCTCTCTCTCCTTCCCTCTCTGTCTCTCTCTCCTTCCCTCTCTCTCTCTCTGTCTCCTTCTCTCTCTCTCTTTCCCTCCCTCTCTCTCTCTCTCTTTCCCTCTCTCTCCTTCCCACACAGACAGACAGACAGACAAACTCATTTATATATATATAAAAATTATTTCTACTTTTCATAACAACATGCCCTCAAAAAACCCTCGGCACCACCGGGCACTCCAGCTAGTTTGATATATGTAACACGTGTAGTTAGACTTTGATGCACAAGTCAATTGTGTACTCATGCCTATGACTAACCAGCACTAAAAAATTAATTGAGCACACCGAAAGAGAAGATCTGAAGCAACGTAGAGGAGACCCCAGGTGGGGTAAGATCAGGAAAGATAGAAGAAACAGAGGATACCCCAGGCGGGGCAGAAGTGGAACACCGGAACAGTGAATTGAACCTGTGTGAGGGGTCGGAGGTTGCCCCCTCAAAGGAGTGGACTGTAAGAAAGGGGGAAATCTTTATTTCTGAGTCTCCCTACTAACTAACTCCAAAATTGAGAGAGCAATAAGTAAATTAGGGGACTACGCATGGTGGGAAGTAACCAGCCAGCATCCCTGGGCATGAATGGTATCAGCGGGCCAATAACTTAGAACTAGCTAGATTAGTGAAGAGATGATTGTGAGAAGTCAATAAGGATATTTCCTTCTCAAGGTGGGGAATTGTAAGAAATCGTGAATTAGAAGAAATTGTGAATTGTAAAAGAAATTATGGTTTTTAAAAGAAATGGGTTTGCTAGCTCAGCAGCCAGGATAAGCTGATGACAGAGAAGCATTCCAATCATGTCAGATAAGGAGTTGCACAAAGAGCTAAGATCCTTTACAAGGGCATAACGCAGAAACAGGACTTCATGTAGGTATAGCTAGGCCTGATAAGAGGTCGAGTATGGTGCCTTATGATAAACAAACTGTGTAGGAGAAAGTACAAGATGTCCAAACAGGAGATAAGCAGAGGAATTACCTCATGAATCTGGGCGGGGTCTGCCGTAGGTACCTATTCCCCTGCAATTGGACAATTGAATGGGTAACAAATGATTGATCTGAGGTATCCACTGGCCCACCGAAATAAAGTATATAAACGGGCAGCTGGAAGGGAAAAACAGATAGAGAGGGAAAGAGCTTCTCTGGGGAGGCAGCGAGGGGAAGGGCTTCCCCGGGGTGGATTCATGCTAGCTTTGGCTTAACACTTTGGTCAAGCTCAACCTTTGGCGTAGATTCATGTTAGCTTTGGCTTAGCACCCCCGCCAGCCTCGGGAGATGACCAAAGAGAAAGAGACCACTGCCGCAGGCTGCAGGGATCCGAGACCACCGCCGTAGGCTGCAGGGATCCGAGACCACCGCCGCAGGCTGCAGGGATCCGAGACCACCGTTCTGTCTCAACCTCCGTCCGCCCGTTCTGGGGCTGGTAAACCATTCTCAGCTGTTACAGGTCATATGTCTACTGTGTCTATCCTGATTGTGTGTTGTACTTAACTACATGTGAACTGCCGCTCCTTAATAAGATGACCTATGAGTCCTAAGACCCTTTCGGTAATCTGTGTGTGACCTGTGATCCAAATCTTACCCAGCGGAAATAGTTTCTGTCTATCTACCCTACCTATTCCCCCTAATACCGTGAAAACTTCAATCAAATCACCCCCCAACCTTCTAAATTCCAGAGAATACAACCCTATTTTGTGTAATGTCTCCTCGTAATAACCCTTGGAGTGCAGGTATCATTCTGGTGAACCTACGCTGCACTCTCTCCAAGGCCAATACACCCTTCCTAAGTTGTGTTGCCCAGAACTGCTCACAGTACTCCAGGAGTGGTCTAACCAGGGTTTTGTATAGCTGAAGTATGACTTCAACCCCCTTGTATTCTAGTCCTCTAGATATAAAGGCTAGCATTCCATTAGCCTTTTTGATTATTTTCTGTACCTGTTTGTGACATTTTAATGATCTATGTACCAAGTCTTTTTGGACCTCCACTGTTTTGAGCTTTTCACCATTTAGAAAGTATCCTGTTCTATCCTTTTGATGTCCAAAGTGGCTGGCCCCACATTTGCCTACATTGAAATCCATTTGCCACAGTTTTGCCCATTCGCTTAATCTATTAATATCTCTTTCTAATTTTGTGCTTCCATCTACACTGTTTACAATGCTGCCCAATCTTTGTGTCATTGGCAAATTTGAATATGTGGCTTTCTATCCCATCATCTAAGTCATTAATGAATATGGTGAATAGTTGAGGCCCCAACACAGATCCTTGCGGGACACTTCTAGTCAAATCCTGCCAATTAGAGTACCTGCCCATTAGCTCTACTCTCTGTTTCTTGCCGCTCAGCCAATTTTCTAACCAGGTCAATAATTCACCTTCAATTCCAACTTTAGTTAACAGTCTTTTATGAGGGACTTTATAAAATGCCTTCTGGAAGTCCATATAAATAACATCCATAGACATTCCCCTGTCCATTACTTTAGTTACCTCTTCAAAAATTTCAATCAGGTTCGTCAGGCATGACCTACCTTTACAAATCTCTCTGATCAGCTAAAATTTTGGAAGGTGTTCGGTCGCCCTATCGTTAATTATAGACTCTAGTAATTTCCCGATAACAGGTGTTAGACTAACTGGTCTATAATTCCCTGGTTTCTCTCTCTCACCCTTCTTAAATAGCGGAGTGATGTTTGCAATTTTCCAATCTAAAGGAACGGTTCCTGAATCGAGAGAACTTTGGAAGTATATAGTTAGGACATCAGCAATGTTCTCACCTACTTCCTTTAAAATCCTGGGATGGAAACCATCTGGCCCGGGGATTTGTCACTCTTTAGTGCCATTATTTTCTTCATTACTGTTATTTTCTTTACATTAATTTTGGTGAGTCCCTGGGGTCGATTTTCCTGGAGCCATCAGGCGGGGTTTCAGGCATGTGGGGGGGGGAAATCGCAAAAATAGGCGGTCGCGACCCCCCCCCCGCCTGATTCCCCGCCCCATCCAACTTTCACCCCGGCGTTTCAATCCAACCCGAATCAGTCCCGCCCGCAGCTGGTGGGAATGGTCGTCGGGAGCCTAATCACCAATAATTGGCATCTTTAATGCCATTTTAAGGGGCCCTTGCTATTTTCAGCCTTTTCCCATGCTAAACACGCCTGGTGGGAACCCCGCTGATGAAACCTGGCGTGAGCAATGTCGGCTTGCTTACTTTCAGCTCCAGGTCAATCAGGAAAGAAGAGATTTAATCAGACAGCATTTGTAGGCTGCAGGACCTTGTTGTTTCAGGCTTGGGGCAACTTGTTCAAGGCTTAGGCACAGCTGTGGAAGGTTGGAGCCTCACACATTTCTCCAGTGTGTGCTCCTGGGAAGCCCCTCTCACCACCCTCACTCAGTGCTTCCTCAACTGAGGCACCTACCAGAAGCATGGGAGGCCTTTTTTTCCTTCCCCTCTTGGCATTAGAGGACCTCCAGCCCCAATCACGAAATCACACACATCACAACTGCAGAAGTTGCCATCTGAAATTTTATTTACAATAGCCAACTAATGGCATTTTTAAAATAAACACATTTCACCCAAGTGACTACCCTTGTGATTAGTGGTGCTTTATCTTTCTCTTACGCGTGCTCCTATGTAGTGGTTCCCCTGTGGCTTCAGCAGATGTGGAGGCCCCTTGCTCACTTTCCTGCTGCTCCTGTCTCAACAACTTTGGCGGGCGCCCTCCGGGGTGGCGAGCCTGTGAGGGCTCGCCAGCAGTCTGCTGCTCCTGCGGCTGTGCAGGGGTTGAGACCTCTATCTCCGTTGGGTGTGGACTCCGGCAGGGCTCTGACCGAGGGATCTACAGTGGCATGAAAGTGTGAGCACTTGGAGAGGAGCCCCCACTTCCTTGAGGTCTGCCACCAACCTCCCTCTCATGGGTCAGGTCCCACTCAGCGCCTGCATGTGGCTTGAGAGCAGCTTGCTGCACATCAGGGGGGCCATGGGGACCCGTTTCTACAATGGCAGTCCTAATCAGAGGGCCTGCCATGAAGGTCTGGTTTCTCCGCTCAATAGCTGACCATCGCTCCTCCAGAGATGTCAGTCTATTCTGAACACTCACCATGTTTTCAACACTCTGGCGACTTAGCTCCTCCATGGCCATAGCCATCCTCTCCTCTGCTGTAGCCATCCTTTCCGCGGAGGTTGCCATCCTTTCCGTGGTGATGCATTCATGCGCCAATGACTCCACAAAGGCTCTGCTCATGTTCGCTATGGACTCCGTTCGCTATGGACTCCATTCGCTCCACACTCGCAGCGACCCTGGAGACACAACCTGCCAGAGACTCCTGCATCCGTGCATGGAGATCCATCACCTCTTCTCTTGCGGATGGACCCAGAGGCAGAGGGTCGACATGCAGCAGAGCTGAGCTGGCAGAGTCCTGCGCCCTCCGACGAGGACTCTCCACTGCTGTCCGTCTCCATCATCTGCTGATGCTCACTTGTGAGCTGTGATACACCAGGTGACAACACTACTCTATCTCGCGAAGGTCCCACCGAGGTGTGAGTGTCTGCGCTGGTGCTGGGTGTGCTGAATTCTGCTGACGCTGCGCCCTCAGAGGTGGGAGCTTCCTCTGAGGCATCTGGATGCTCAGCCTCTTCCTCCTCCGCAGTGGGGATGGGGGCTTCGGATGGTCCTGTGGGGGAGTAAAGGAAAGAGTTAGAGATGTGATGCCAAGGTTACATGCACATTGGATTTTGCAGATGTTCATAAGTCCAAATGATGTAGCTTCAGAATCATAACAGCGACTCATGCTATGTCAATGAGAGAGATGGAAAACTATTCTGTCACCAGCTTGCGGGCCTGCCCCTGTCTCTCCTTCCCCAGCTTCCGCAGCCACATCAGCCCCGACAATTTCCAGGGCTCCTTCCACCCAGGGGGTCAGGTGGGCTATTGAGGGTGGGCCTCCTCCAGTCCTGGCTCACTTTCTGTTGTTCTGAGCTCTCTTTTCCTGCAATGAGGGAGACAAGTGGAGTTTGAGTGAGAATGAAGGAGTGAGCGTAGAGGTTGCATAGCATAGATACTTAGAGGGAGACAAAGATGGTGTGAGGCTGCAAGACCAATGGCCCTCCCTGTGTGTTGTCAGTTGTGCTCAAAGCATCAGAGTGAGAGGGAGTGTGAGGGCTGCATGGTGGAATAGTTATGTGAATGTGAGCATAGAGAGAGAGGGAATGGGTAAGGGTGCATGGATGTGACTGTGAAGTGGGATGTGGAGGAAGAGAGTGCTAAAGCTGAGTGCTGGTGGGGAAAGGCAATGGGGATCAGTTTGAGGGTGGTGGAAACTTCATACTTACTTTTCCTGTACGGTGAAGGTCATGGAATCGCTTCTGACACTGTATCCAGGTTCTTCTGGTGACTCCCAGCGAGTTGACATCTGCTGCCACCTGCATCCATGCAGCCTTGGTCTCAGTAGGAGGCCTCTTCCTCCCTGACCTACGGAAGAGGACCTCCCTGTGGGCCCTCACCCCATCCAATGATGCCTGCAGTGAAGCCTCGTCGAATTTGCAGCCAGCTCGGGATCTGGCACTGGCCACAGCTGCTGCAGGCTCCTCTGCCATCCTGTGTGGTTCATATGGAAGTCTGCAGAGGTTGCAATGCTTGCTATAGACTTTAAAAGCACCATGATAGATGACATCATACTGTGGGGCTTTCTGACTGGAAATAGTCAATTAGCAAGGGTTCCCACACGCTGGAAATGAATTGGCCAATTGAGGGAAAATTGCATCAATCTGGCAGACCCATTTACATTCGTGTGTGTAGTGTATGTACCTTTAAGAGAGAACAACTTTTACAGCTCCTGTATACTGTAGTACCGGCAGTGACCACACCTGTATATAAGCCTTGAGCATGCCTCTGTACTGTTAGTCTTTAGACTACCCTCCTCCAGTAAACACCTGTTGATTGTTAATTTACAGCCTCCGTCTAGTTATTGGAAAACATCATACTTTAAGAATCACGGCGACGAGGTCGATTCGAATCTACCTGCAACTCTGCATTTCCTTTCAAGGATTCGCTCCGGGAGGACGGTGGAAGAAAGTCGAGGCCAGAAGCACGGGCGTCGACCACGAGCAACCGCCCAGTCATCCAGCAGAGAGTGAACATCGCAGAGGAGGCTGTTGAGAGCTGGGCTTGGTTCTCCAGCCACGACGATCCAGCAACAGACTGGCAACAGGTACAGTGCAGACCCTTCCCGGACAGCAGCGGCTGGAGCCGACCGACGGCACAGAAAAGGCCGAGCAGCGTCGACAGGGTAAGAGAGAGGGTGAAGCGCACAGGGCGCAGCCGGGGGTTGAAAACCGAGCGGCGTCGACGGAAAACAAAAAGAGAGAGAGGGTAAAGCAGCAGCCGGTTTCAGGACCAAGCGGCGGCAATGAGAGAGGCGCACAGGAGAACGCGTAGAGCACGGCCAGGGCTCAAGGGCTGAACAGCGTCCGCGGGGGAAAGAAAGGAAGCGCGGGAGACGCCATTGAGCTGCGGAGAAGAAGGGAGAGCACGGGAGATGCCATTTTAGAAGCCGCAGCGGAGAAGAAGGGCGAGCGCGGGAAGAAAGGAAAGCACGGGAGACACCATTTTGTGCCAGCGGAGAAGAAGGGAGAGGGCGGGAGGCGCCATTTTAGACAGCTTAATCACACCCAGGGATGCCGAAGAGTGGCAGTATCACTGCGTTCGACAATGAAGTCGAAGATTGGGCGACATATGTGGAACGCATTGAGGTGTACTGCAAGGCGAATGAAGTGCCAGATGCTAGGAAAGCACTGGTTTTGTTGAATTCCATGGGTGCAAAAACTTATGGCTTACTGCGAAACCTAATAACCCCAGAGAAGCCAGTGGATAAGAATTTCGAAAGCATAGTGGAAATCCTACAGGACCACTTAAACCCCACACCGCTGCTGATAGCAGAAAGATTTAAGTTCCACAAAAGGAACCAGCATAAAGACAAAAGTAAAGCTGAGTACTTAACGGAACTGCGTAAGCTATCGAAACACTGCCAGTTTGGAGTGGGACTAGCAGATACGTTAAGGGACAAGTTTGTGTGTGGGCTTCAAAGTGAAGGAACCCAGAAACGGCTTCTATCAGAAAAGGATCTTACGCTGGACAAGGCTTTCAGCATGGCAGTATCACACGAAGCAGCCGCACGGGGCGCTGCAGAGATACAACGGAGACCGCAAGAATATGGCACCAATGAAATGTCATATGGAGCAGGGAAGTGTTATCGCTGCGGCAGAACAACACACGACCAGAAGGATTGTTGGTTCAAGGACCAAGTGTGCAGACAGTGTGGAAAAGCAGGACACATAGCAAGAGTCTGCAGGCCAGGGAAGAAAACCAGCAGCAAGAAATCTCCACAGGAGAAGTACAAAAAGGTACATAAGGTGATGGACAGTAGTTCAGACAAACAGAAAAGTGATACAGACTCCGGAAGCAAGGAGCTGGGTTGTCTGAAACTACATAAGGTAATCAAAATGGAGGATCACCAGACTATCTGGGTCATGCTAAAGATAGACGGAGTCCAAGTGAAAATGGAATTGGACACAGGATCAGCCCTAACAGTCATAAACCGAAGGGACTACAAGCGGCTATTTTCACATATACCCTTGAAAGTTACAGAGATTGTCTTGAAGACGTGCACGGGGCAAAAAGTCTACCCCAAAGGAAAAATAAGGGTGAACGTGATATACAAAGGCCAGGAAATACCCAAAATGGACCTATATGTATTGCCAGATGGAGGACCACCACTACTAGGACGTGAATGGATCCGGAAGATACAATTAGATTGGCATTCCATACAGGCACTGAAGGTTGAGGCCAAAAAGGATGACGACGTCACACCTGGACGACTGTCAAAAATGCTAACTGACACACAAGAAGTGTTTCAGGAGGGACTCGGAACACTAAAAGGCATAACAGCGATGATTAAAATAGAGGAAAATGCAAGCCCAAAGTTTTTAAGGCCAGACCGGTGCCTTATGCGATCCGACCAGCCATCGAAGCAGAGCTGGAAGGGTTGGAACGTTCAGGAGTACTGTCCAAAGTAGACTGGAGCGAGTGGGCTACACCCATCGTTCCTGTAATGAAGAGGTCGTTGAGTAATACGCCTGGGGAACCAAAGAAGGTCCGCATCTGTGGGGATTTTAAGGTGACAGTGAACCCAGTCCTTCACACGGTACAATATCCACTTCCACGGATTGAGGATATTTTCGCCTCGCTATCTGGAGGTAAACGCTTCACCAAAATTGATCTGGCCCAGGCGTACCTGCAAATGGAGGTAGAAGAAGCCTCAAAACAATACCTCATGATCAACGCTCATAAAGGTCTCTACCAATACAACCAGCTGGTGTTCGGGGTAGCATCAGCTCCGGCTATTTGGCAAAGGGCAATGGATCAAGTCATGCAAGGGATTCCAGGGACCCAGTGTTATTTGGACGACATCCTGGTCATGGGCGAAAATGACAGTGATCACCTCGCCAACCTGGAGAAGGTGCTCACTAGATTAAAGGAATATGGGCTACGAGCTAATCGCCACAAGTGTGAGTTTTTCCAGAAGCAGATCTCGTATTGTGGCCACGTTATTGATGAAGAGGGGTTACATAAGTCCCCTGAAAAGATTGAGGCAGTAGTCAAGGCTCCAGCACCGGAAAATGTGTCACAACTGAGGTCGTTCCTCGGGCTGGTGAACTACTACCATAAGTTCTTACCAAATTTGTCTACAGTATTACACCCACTGAACACCCTACTGCAAACGGGGGTACCATGGAAGTGGAATGACGAATGTAAACGAGCTTTCCAGAAGTGCAAAGAATTGATCACATCAAAAGAGGTGTTGGCCCATTTCAACCCAGCACTACCAATTCGGTTGGCATGTGATGCATCACCCTATGGTATTGGAGCGGTGCTGTCGCACAAATTCCCAGACGGGTTGGAGAGGCCAGTAGCCTTTGCGTCTCGGTCACTAACCTCAGCCGAGCGCAACTATGCCCTGATCGACAGGGAGGCCCTCAGCCTAGTATGGGGAGTAAAAAAATTCAACCACTATCTGCATGGGCAGAAGTTCACCTTGCTGACCGACCACCAACCACTTGTCTCCATCTTTAATCCAAAGAAGGGCGTTCCGGTGATGACTGCACAACGGCTACAAAGATGGTCCCTTTTTCTAGGGGCGAACCAATATGAAATAGAGTATAAGGGCACAAAACAGCATGGAAACGCTGATGGGCTATCACGCCTGCCACTGCCTACTGTGGAGGAAGCACCAGCAGTGGACCCTGTCGAAATATTTTATTCGTTGATAATTGAATGATTGCCAGTAACTAACGCGGATATAGAGAAGGAGACCCGCAATGATCCGACACTGTCTCGGGTATATGATTTGACGGTGAAGGGATGGCCAACACATGGCGACTCACTGTTGCCAGCATTCTCATCCAGAAGAGAACAGCTGTCAGTATGCCAGGGGACAGTGATGTGTGGATCCCGAGTGGTGATTCCACCCAAGTTAAGGGAGAGAGTGCTCAATGAGCTTCACGAAGGCCATCTGGGTGGGGTGAAAATGTAAAGCCTTGCTAGGGCTTATGTGTGGTGGCCGGGGATCGATCAACAAATCGAGGAGCTGCTCAGGATGCCAGAAGGTCCAAAATGCACCACCACATGCCCCTCTACACCCATGGGAGTGGCCCTCCTCTCCATGGCAACGGGTGCATATTGATTTTGCTGGTCCATTCATAGACTCAATGTTCTTAATAGCAGTGGATGTGCACTCGAAATGGCCTGAGGTGATAAAAATGTCCTCAACCACTACAGAGAAAACGATTGCAGTCCTACGGACCATATTTGCCAGGAACGGCTTGCCAGAGCAGATTTGCTCTGATAACGGACCACAGTTTGTGTCCGAAGAGTTTCTGAAATTTACGAGAAGGAATGGGGTAAGGCATTACACATCCGCCCCGTATCATCCAGCCACAAATGGATTGGCTGAGAGGTTCGTACAAACCTTTAAAAAGGCGATAAGGGCCATGTGCGATGATGAAATTCCACTACAGCATAAGGTGGACAATTTCCTGTTAGCCTACAGAAATGCGACACATGCAGTTACCAACCAGACCCCGGCCATGATGTTCTTTAACCGAAGGTTGAGATCTCATCTGGATTTGCTCAGACCAAATGTGCGAAGAAATGTTGAGGATAAGCAATTCCAGCACATCAATGAGAACCGACAAGGAGCTTCAATGTAGGACAACCAGTCTTGGCCCGCGACTACCAAACAGAGAAATGGCAACCCGGAACGATATGCACACGGCAGGGGCATTAATGTACACAGTGGATGTCAGGGAGAACATTGTGAGACGCCACGTCGACCAGATCCTAGTGTCACAGGAACGAGTCAGCCCCATGTCTCGCGTACCTGGGGATGAACCCGACATACCGGTAGCATCTACCTCAGAAACAGTAGCAGCGGAACCTGATGAACTAACCGACGAAAGGGGGCCAGAATCGCCTCCGCACCAAGAACAAGAACCTCAGGAAAGGCGCTATCCAGAAAGGATCAGGAAGCCGCCCCAAAGACTGACTCTATAAATGGACTATTTCAGCTTAATGTGCATGTTAAAGTGTTAACTGTTATTTGAATGTTATGGGTACTGTTGATCTAAAAGGGGAGGAATTGTAGTGTATGTACCTTTAAGAGAGAACTACTTTTACAGCTCCTGTATACTGTAGTACTGGCAGTGACCACAACTGTATATAAGCCTTGAGCATGCCTCTGTACTGTTAGTCTTTAGACTACCCTCCTCCAGTAAACACCTGTTGATTGTTAATTTACAGCCTCCGTTTAGTTATTGGAAAACATCATACTTTAAGAATCACGGATTTAACAGTGTTGGAACCCCAACATTCGGGGAACCCGACAATTCCCCGCACCTGCAGGAAAATCGACCCCCCTGTCTCTGATTCAATATTAATTTCCTTGGGATTTCCAGCATGCTGACTTCTTCTTCTACTGTAAATACTGACGCAAAGTGATTATTTAACATGTCCGCCATTTCCTTATTTTCATTGACAATATCACCATTATCATTTTTCAAGGGGCCAACAGTACTCCTGACCACCCTCTTTTTCCTAATATAATTGTAAATATTTTTAACGTTGATTTTGATATTACTTGCAAGTTTCTTTTCATACTACCTTTTTGTAGCTCTTACTATCTGTTTTGTCACCCTTTTCTGTTCTTTGTATCTTTCCCATTCACCAGGATCCGTGCTATTTTTTGCATTTTCTTTTCGTTTTAGCCTCTCACCTCTTTAGTCGTCCATGGCTGTTTTTTTGGCAAGTAGAGCTCTTGCCCCTTAGGGATATAAACTGGTTCTGTATCACAGTAAATTATTTTTTGAACACCTCCCACTGATCTTCTGTTGTTTTACCCATTAACAGATTTGCCCAGTTTACTGTGGACAGTCTCTGTCTCATTGCGTTTGCCTTATCTAAATCTCGAATCTTAGTAGCTGTTGCGCATCACTCCGAAAATGCCATCATCAGCTTAAACATGATTAGATCACCCCTCAATCATCTAAACTTAACAGAATATCAACCAAGTTTATGCAGCCTGTCCTCCTAATTTAACTCTTTAAGCTCTGGTATAATTCTGGTGAATGTGCTTTACTCCCTCCAAAGCCAGTCATATATTTCCCGAGGTTCGGTGCCCAAACTGAATGCAATACTTTAGATGAAGTCTGACCAAGGCTCTGTAAAACTGAAACATCACTTCCTCACTTTAGTATTTCAACCCCCTTGAGATAAAGGCCAACATTCCATTAGCCTTTTGATTGCTATTTGTATCTGTGCACTTGCTTTTATTGATTAGTGTACATGGACATCTAAATCCCTTTGCTCCTCCACATCTCATAGTCTCTCACCATTAAGAAAATATTCTGATTTGTCCTTCTCTGATCCAAAGTGGATAACTGAACACACTAAATTTTGCTCACTCACTTAGTCTGTCTGTGCCCCTTTGTAGCTTCCTGCTCCCATCTACACAAATAACACATTGCCTCCTAACTAAATGTAATCTGCAAACTTGGATATACAACTCTCTATTCCTTCATCCAAGTCATTAATATATATGGGGAAAAGCTGTGGCTCCAGTGCAGATCCCTTGGGAATATCACTTGTCACATCCTGCCAATCAGAGAATATTCCCTTTATCCCTACTCTCGGACTGCTACCTCCCAAGCTTACCTCCAATTCTGTGCGCTTTCATTTTTTCTAACAATTTCTTGTGCGGATGCTTTTCAGAAAATATTCTGGAAGTTCATATTGACTGTTAAATCTGGATATCTTTAGGTAGTGTGTCCTTCAAATAATCGACAGAGGCTGCAGGGAGCAATCAACAGGTGTTTACTGGATGAGGGTTGCTCTAAAACTAAACAGTATAGATCCCTACTCAGGGTTATATACAGGTGTGGTCACTGCCGGTACTACAGTATACAGGAGCTGTAAAAAGTAGTTCTCCCCTTAAAGGTACATACACTACAATTCCTCCCCTTTTAGATTAACAGTACCATAACATTCATTTAACAATTAACACTTTTAACATGCAACATTAACTGAAAATAGTCCATTTATAAATTCAGTCTTTGGGACGGCGTCCTGATCCTTTCTGGATAGCGCCTTTCCTGAGTGTCTTGCTCTTGGTGCAGAGGCGATTCTGGCCCCCTGTCGTCGGTTGGTTCATCAGCTTCCGATACTACTGTTTCTGGGGTAGATGCTACCTGTATGTCGGGTTCATTACCAGGTACGCGAGACATGGGGTTGACTCGTTCCTGTGACGCTAGGATCTGGTCGACGTGGCGTCTCACAATGTTCTCCCCAACATCCACTGTGTACATTAGTGGCCCCTGCCGTGTGCATATCGTTCCTGGTTGCCATTTCTCTGTTCGGTAGTCGCGGGCCAAGACTGGTTGCCCTACATTGAAGCTCCTTGTCAGCTTCTCATTGATGTGCTGGAATTGCTTAGTCTCAAAATTTCTTCGTAGATTTGGTCTGAGCAAATCCAGACGCGATCTCAACCTTCGGTTAAAGAACATCATGGCCGGGGTCTGGTTGGTAACTGCATGTGTCGCATTTCTGTAGGCTAACAGGAAATTGTCCACCTTATGCTGCAGTGGAAGGTCGTCATCGCACATGGCCCTTACTGCCTTTTTAAAGGTTTGTACGAACCTCTCAGCCAATCCATTTGTGGCTGGATGATACGGGGCGGATGTGTAATGCCTTACCCCATTCCTTTTCATAAATTTCCAAAACTCTTCGGACACAAACTGTGGTCCATTATCAGAGCAAATCTACTCTGGCAAGCCGTTCCTGGCAAATATGGTCCGTAGGACTGCAATCGTTTTCTCGGTGGTGGTGGAGGACATTTTTATCACCTCAGGCCATTTCGAGTGCGCATCCACGGCTATTAAAAACATTGAGTCCATGAATGGACCAGCAAAATCAATATGCACCCATTGCCATGGAGAGGAGGGCCACTCCCATGGGTGTAGAGGGGCATGTGGTGGTGCATTTTGGACCTTCTGGCATCCTGAGCAGCTCTTTGTCAGGTCCTCGATTTGGTGATCGATCCCCGGCCACCACACATAAGCCCTAGCAAGGCTTTTCATTTTCACCCCTCCCAGATGGCCTTCGTGAAGCTCATTGAGCACTCTCTCCCTTAACTTGGGTGGAATTACCACTCGGCATCCACACATCAAGGTCCCCTGGCATACTGACAGCTGTTCTCTTCTGGATGAGAATGCTGGCAACAATGAGTCGCCATGTGTTGGCCATCCCTTCACCGTCAAATCGTATACCCGAGACAGTGTCGGGTCATTTCGGGTCTCCTTCTCTATATCCGCATTAGTTACTGGCAAGCGTTCAATTATAGACGAATAAAATATTTCGACAGGGTCCACTGCTGGTGCTTCCTCCACAGTAGGCAGTGGCAGGCATGATAGCCCATCAGCGTTTCCATGCTGTTTCGTGCCCTTATACTCTATTTCATATTGGTTCGCCCCTAGAAAAAGGGACCATCTTTGTAGCCGTTGCGCAGTCAACACCGGAATGCCCTTCTTTGGATTAAAGATGGAGACCAGTGGTTGGTGGTCAGTCAGCAAGGTGAACTTCTGCCCATGCAGATAGTGGTTGAACTTTTTCACTCCCCACACTAGGCTGAGGGCTTCCCTGTCAATTTGGGCGTAGTTACGCTCGGCTGAGGTTAGTGACCGAGACGCAAAGGCTACTGGCCTCTCCAAGCTGTCCGGGAATTTGTGCGACAGCACCGCTCCAATACCATAGGGTGATGCATCACACGCCAACCGAATTGATAGTGCTGGGTTGAAATGAGACAACACCTCTTTTGATGTGATCAATTCTTTGCACTTCTGGAAAGCTCATTTACATTCGTCATTCCACTTCCATGGTACCCCCGTTTGCAGTAGGGTGTTCAGTGGGTGTCGTACTGTAGACAAATTCGGCAAGAACTTATGGTAGTAGTTTACCAGCCCGAGGAATGACCTCAGTTGTGACACATTTTCCGGTGCTGGAGCCTTGACTACTGCCTCAATCTTTTCAGGGGACTTATGTAACCCCTCTTCATCAATAACATGGCCACAATACGAGATCTACTTCTGGAAAAACTCGCATTTGTGGCAATTAGCTCGTAGCCCATATTCCTTCAATCTAGTGAGCACCTGCTCCAGGTTCGCAAGGTGATCACTGTCATTTTCGCCCGTGACCAGGATGTCGTCCAAATAACACTGGGTCCCTGGAATCCCTTGCAGGACTTGATCCATTACCCTTTGCCAAATAGCCGGAGCTGATGCTACCCCGAACACCAGCCGGTTGTATTGGTAGAGACCTTTATGAGTGTTGATCGTGAGGTACTGTTTCGAGGCTTCTTCTACCTCCATTTGCAGGTACGCCTGGGCCAGATCAATCTTAGTGAAGCGTTTTCCTCCAGATAGCGAGGCGAAAATATCTTCAACCCGCGGAAGCGGATATTGTCCCGTGTGAAGGACTGGGTTCACTGTCACATTAAAGTCCCCACAGATGCGAATCTTCTTTGGTTCCCCAGGCGTATTACTCAACGACCTCTTCATTACAGGAACGATGGGTGTAGCCCACTCGCTCCAGTCCACTTTGGACAGTACTCCAGAACGTTCCAAACCTTCCAGCTCTGCTTCGATGGCTGGGCGGCCTTAAAAAACTTTGGGCTTGCATTTTCCTCTATTTTGATCGTCGCTGTTATGCCTTTTAATGTTCCGAGTCCCTCCTGGAACACTTCTTGTGCGTCAGTTAGCATTTTTGACAGTCGTCCAGGTGTGACGTCGTCATCCTTTTTGGCATCTACCGTCAGTGCTTGTATGGCATGCCAATCTAACTGTATGTTCCGGATCCATTCACGTCCTAGTAGTGGTGGTCCTCCATCTGGCAATACATATAGGTCCATTTTTGGTGTTTCCTTGCCGTTGTATATCACGTTCACCCTTATTTTTCCTTTGAGGTAGACTTTTTGCCCCGTGTACGTCTTCAAGACAATCTCTGTATCTCTCAAGGATATATGTGAGAATAGCCGCTTGTAGTCCCCTTCGGTTTATGACTGTTAGGGCTGATCCTGTGTCCAATTCCATTTTCACTTGGACTCCGTCTATCTTGAGCGTGACCCAGATAGTTTGGTGATCCTCCATTTTGATTACATTATGTAGTTTCAGACAACCCAGCTCCTTGCTTCCGGAGTCTGTATCACTTTTCTGTTCGTCTGAACTACTCTCCGTCACCTTATGTACCTTTTTGTACTTCTCCTGTAGAGATTTCTTGCTGCTGGTTTTCTTTCCCGACCTGCAGACTCTTGCTATGTGTCCTACTTCTCCACACTGTCTGCACACTTGGTCCTTAAACCAACAATCCTTGTGGTCGTGTGTTGTTCTGCCGCAGCGATAACACTTCCCTGTTCCATATGACATTTCATTTGTGCCATATTCTTGCGGTCTCCGTTGTATCTCTGCAGCGCCCCGTGCGGCTGCTTCGTGTGACACTGCCATGCTGAAAGCCTTGTCCAGCGTAAGATCCTTTTCTGATAGAAGCCATTTCTGGGTTCCTTCACTTTGAAGCCCACACACAAACTTGCCCCTTAAAGTATCTGCTAGTCCCGTTCCAAAATGGCAATGTTTCGATAGCTTGCGCAGTTCCGTTAAATACTCAGCCTTACTTTCGTCTTTATGCTGGTTCCTTTTGTGGAACTTAAATCTTTCTGTTATCAGCAGCGGTGTGGGGTTTAAGTGGTCCTGTAGGATTGCCACTATGCTTTCAAAATCCTTTTCCACTGGCTTCTCTGGGGTTACTAGGTTTCGCAGTAAGCCATACGTTTTAGCACCCATGGAATTCAACAATACCAGTGCTTTCCTGGCATCGGGCACTTCATTCGCCTTGCAGTACACTTCTATGCGTTCTATATATGTCGCCCAATCTTCGACTTCATTGTCGAATGCTGTGACACTGCCACTCTTCGGCATCCCTGGGTGTGGTTAGACTGGCTAAAAATGGCGTCTCCCACGCTTTCCTTTCTTCCCGCGCTCTCCCTTCTTCTCCACTGGCTCAAAATGGCATCTCCCGCGCTCTCCCTTCTTCTCCACTGCGGCTCAAAAAAATGGCGTCTTCCCGCGCTCTCCCTTCTTTTCTTCCCCCGCGGACGCTGCTCAGCCCTTGAACACCGGCCGCGCTCTGCGCGTTTTCCCCTCTCTCGTTGACGCCGCTCGGCCTTCAACCCCGGCTGCGCCCTGTGCGCTTTACCCTCTCTCTTACCCGTCGACGCTGCTCGGCCTTTTTCTGTGCCGTCGGTCGGCTCCCGCCGCCGCTGTCCGGGAAGGGTCTGCGCCGTACCTGCTGCCAGCCTGCTGCGCTGGATCGTTGCGGCTGGAGAACCAAGCCCAGCTCTCTACAGCCTCCTCTGCGATGCTCAAGTTCTCCCTGGATGGTCAACGCCCGCACTGGTGGAATCGGCCTTCTTCAGAGTTGCAGGTAGGTTCGAAACGACTCGTCGCCAATGTTAAATCTGGATATCTTTAGGTAGTGTGTCCTTCAAATAATCGACAGAGGCTGCAGATAACAATCAACAGGTGTTTACTGGATGAGGGTTGCTCTAAAACTAAACAGTACAGATCCCTACTCAGGGTTATATACAGGTGTGGTCACTGCCGGTACTACAGTATACAGGAGCTGTAAAAAGTAGTTCTCCCCTTAAAGGTACATACACTACATTAACAACATGCATTAGCATTCCTCTATCCACCATGTTAGTGACCTCCTCAAAAAATTCAACTAGATTAGTCAGACATGAACCAATCTTCATAAATTCATGCTGACTCTCTTTGATCAGATCATAATTGTCCAAATGCTCAGTCACTCTGGCCCTGATTTTAAATCCCCCCACCGGGCAGAAACTGGGCAGGGGGCAGTTAAAATGAGAGCAGCATCTTACCCCTCTGATCCCGCTGCCTACCCACCATGTCCCGATGTTAACCTGCCCTTTTGAGCAGGCAAGCAGGGCAATTTTAAATATGCAGATTGGGTCCCATGACAGTGACTGCTTCCCTGTCAGGCCAGACCAGCTGGGAAATGGAGCGTGGGCCAGATGCGGCTCAGCAAGGTAAGTTTTAAATTTTATTTCGGGTTTCCTTGTGGGCCAGGAGGAGGAGGGGTGTTTATTTGGGCCTCACAAGGAAGCTTTGGGCCTTCTTGCCCGGGCTCACCACCCCCCACCCCACCCGCTGATCATGTCCAGAGCCCTGTCCCTCACCACTTACCTGACTGCCAGGGATTGTTCCTGCAGGTCCCCGGCTGCAGCATCCTACTGCCGAATTCCTGCCCGCCGGCCAGGTAATGGTTCTGGCCGGGTTCGGGTGACAGTTGTAAAACATTAATGGAAATGAGGTCCCGCCATTGAAATCAGTCTTTTTAATTTGTTGAATTATTTCTATTTATTTACTCAATCTAATTCATTATTTTTGAAAATATCTGATAAGAACATAAGAAATAGGAGCAGGAGTAGGCCAATCGGCCCCTCGAGCCTGCTCCGCCATTCAATAAGATCATGGCTGATCTGATCCTATCCGCCAATCTACTATCACTGAACCATCTCCTGAATCTAACAGAATTAGACACACGAAATAGGAGCAGGATCAGGCTACATGGCCCCTGGGCCCGCTCCGCTACCCACAGGGCCATGACCGATCCGAACCTAGACTCATGTCCAAATTCCTGCCCGCTCCCCATAACCCTTTATTCCCTTTACTTCTAGGAAACTGTCTATTTCTGTTTTAAATTTATGTAATGATGTAGCTTCTACAGCTTTTTGGGGCAGCATATTCCATGGACCTATCACCCTCTGAGTGAAGTAGTTCCTCCTCATCTCAGTTTTGAAAGAGCAGCCCCTTATTCTAAGATTATGCCCCCTAGTTCTAGTTTCACCCATCATCGGGAACATCCTCCCCGCATCCACCCGATCCAACCCCTTCACAATCTTATATGTTTCAATAAGATCGCCTCTCATTCTTCTGAACTCCAATGAGTAGAGTCCCAATCTACTCAACCTCTCCTCATATGTCCATCCCCTCATCCCCGGGATTAACCGAGTGAACCTTCTTTGTACTGACTCGAGAGCAAGTATGTCTTTTCTTAAGTATGGACACCAAAACTGTATGCAGTATTCCAGGTGCGATCTCACCAATACCTTGTACAACTGAAGCAATACCTCCCTATTTTTATATTCTATCCCCCTAGCAATGAAAGCCAACATTCCATTGGCCTTCTTAATCACTTGCTGCACCTGCATACTAACCTTTTGAGTTTCGTGCACCAGGGCCCCCAGATCCCTTTGTACTTCAGTACTTTCCAGTTTCTTGCCATTAAGATAATAACTTGCTCTACGACTTTTCCTGCCAAAGTGCATAACCTCACACTTTCCAGTATTGTATTCCATCTGCCAAATCTCTGCCCACTTACTTAGCCTGTCTATGTCCCCTTCCAGGTTTTTTATGTCCTCCTCACTCACTACTTTCCCTCCCATCTTAGTATCATCTGCAAACTTTGATATGTTACACTCGGTCCCCTCCTCCAAATCGTTAATATAGATTGTAAAGAGTTGGGGACCCAGCACTGACCCCTGTGGAACACCACTAGTTACTGATTGCCAGTCCGAGAATGAACCATTTATCCCAACTCTCTGCTTTCTGTTAGATAGCCAATCCTCTATCCATGCCAGAATATTACCCCCAATCCCGTGATTTTTTATCTTAAGCAATAATCTTTTGTGTGGCACCTTGTCAAATGCCTTTTGGAAGTCTAAATACACTACGTCCACTGGTTCCCCTTTATCCACCCTATATGTTACTTCCTCAAAGAACTCCAGCAAATTTGTCAAACATGACTTCCCCTTCATAAAACCATGCTGACTTTGTCCTATTAAATTATGATTATCCAAATGTCCTGTTACTGTCTCCTTAATAATGGACTCCAATAGTTTACCTACCACAGATGTTAGGCTAACCGGTCTATAGTTTCCAGCCTTCTGTCTACTGCCCTTTTTAAATAAGGGCATTACATTAGCAGTTTTCCAGTCTGCCGGGACCTTTGCTGATTCCAGGGAGTTTTGGAAAATTATTACCAATGCATCCACAATCCCTACCGCCACTTCCCTCAAGACCCTAGGATGTAAGCCATCAGGTCCAGGTGATTTATCTGCCTTGAGTCCCATTATTTTACCGAGTACCACTTCCTTAGTGATTTTGATCGTGTTTAGCTCCTCCCCCCCTGTAAGCCCCCTGTTTGTCCAGTGTTGGGATATTCTTAGTGTCTTCTACTGTAAAGACTGATACAAAATATTCATTCAGTGTTTTTGCCATCTCCATATTTCCCACCATTAATTTCCCGGTCTCATCCTCTAAGGGGCCAACATTTACTTTAGCCACCCTTTTTCTTTTTATATAACTATAAAAACTCTTACTATCTGTTTTTATATTTTTTGCTAATTTACTATCATAATCTATCTTCCCTTTCTTAATCATTCTATTTGTTACTTTTTGCTGTCTTTTAAAGTTTTCCCAATCCTCTATCCTCCCACTAGATTTGGCTACCTTATATGCCCTTGTTTTTAGTCGAATACTATCCTTAATTTCTTTATTTAGCCACGGATGGCTGTCTTTTCTTTTATACCCTTTTCTTCTCAGTGGAATATATATTTTTTGGAAGTTATAAAATAACTCCTTAAATGTACACCACTGATCATGTATCGTCTTACACTTTAATCTATTTTCCCAATCCACTCTACTCAATTCCGCTCTCATACCTTCATAGTCTCCTTTATTCAAGCTTAGCACGCTTGTTTGAGATCCAACCTTCTCACCCTCTAATTGAATATGGAATTCAACCATGTTATGGTCACTCATTCCAAGGGGATCCTTTACTAGGACATTTTTAATTAATCCTGTCTCGTTACACAGGACCAGATCTAAGGTTGCTTGCCCCCTGGTCGGTTCAGTTACATACTGCTCAAGAAACCCATCCCTAATACACTCAATGAACTCATCCTCAAGGCAGCCCTGCCCAATTTGATTTGTCCAATTAATATGATAGTTAAAATCCCCCATAATTATAGATGTTCCCTTATTACAAGCCTCAACTATTTCCTGATTGATACTCCGTCCAACAGAGTTGCAACTGTTCGGAGGCCTATAGACTATGCCCACTAGTGTTTTTTTCCCCTTATTATTCCTGACCTCTACCCAAACTGTTTCATTATCCTGATCTTTTGACCCAATATCATTTCTCTGTATTACAGTGATTCCTTCCTTTATTAACATGGCCACCCCACCTCCCCTTCCTTCCTGCCTGTCCTTCCTGATCGTTAAATAACCTGGTATGTTTAATTCCCAGGCATTGTCACCCTGCAGCCATGTTTCTGTAATGGCCACAAGATCATACCCATATGTAGTTATTTGTGCCATTAACTCATCTATTTTGTTACGAATGCTACGTGCATTCAGATAGAGAACTTTCAAATATGTTTTGTGACACTTAGTTCCTGCTTTTGCCCTTTTTATTACTTTACCTTTTACTCCATACCTTCTGCCCCTTCCTGACACACACTGGTTTTTAATTTCCCCACTGCTACCTAAGTCTATGACCTTCTCTGTTGTCATGTTTATTATTTGCTTTCTAGGGAGGTTTGGCTTAGATGTTCATGAAAAACGCTTCCCTTGATCTGATCATGAATATTATGCACCTCAGCAATTTTCCTTCTTTGAAGACCAAAGACCCTTATCATAACAAGAACAAATTGCACTTATATGGAATCATAGAATGATACAACACAGAAATAGGCCATTCAGTCCATCGTGCCTCTGTCGGCTCTTTGGTAGAACTATCCAATTAATCCCACTTCCTTATGCTTTCCCCAGTCCACTGGAATTTTTTTCCCTTCAAGTGTTTATCCAATTTTCTTTTGAATGTTACAATTGAATCTGCTTCCACCAGCCTTTCAGGCAGTGTATTCCAGGTCACAACAACTCGCTGCGTAAAAAAATGTTTCCTCTTGTCGCCTCTGGTTCTTTTGCCAATCACCTTAAATCTGTGTCCTCTGGTTACTGGCCCTTCTGCCACTGGAAACAGTTTCTCCTCATTTACTCTATCAAAACCATTCATAATTTTGAACACCTCTATCAAATCTCCTCGCAACCTTCTCTGCTCTAAGGAGAACAACCCCAGTTTCTCCAGCCTCTCCACATAACTGAAGTCCCTCATCCTTAGTACCATTCTAAAGAAAGAAAGACTTGCATTTATATAGCGCTTTTCACGACCACCGGAAGTCTCAAAGCTCTTTACAGCCAATGAAGTACTTTTGAAGTGGAGTCACTGTTGTAATGTGGGAAACACGGCAGCCAATTTGCGCACAGCAAGCTCCCACAAACAGCAATGTGAAAATGACCAGATAATCTGTTTTTGTTATGTTGGTTGAGGGAGAAATTGGCCAGGACACCGGGGATAACACCCTGCTCTTCTTCGAAATACTGTCATGGGATCTTTTATGTTCACCTGAGAGATCAGATGGGGCCTTGGTTTTAATGTCTCATCTGAAAGACGGCACCTCCAACAGTGCAGTATTTCCTCAGCACTGCACTGGAGTGTCAGCCTAGCTTTATGTGCGCAAGTCCCTGGAGTGGGATTCGAACCCACAACCTTCTGACTCAGAGGGGAGTGTGCTAGTGTGCGAGTGTGCTGCCGTTGTTTATGGGACGTGGGCATCGCTGGCAATGCCAGCAATTATTGCCCATCCCTAATTGCCCTTGAGAAGGTGGTGGTGAGCCGCCTTCATGAACCGCTGCAGTCTGTGTGGTGAAGGTACTTCCACAGTGCTGTTAGGTAGGGAGTTCCAGGATTTTGACCCAGCGACGATGAAGGATCGGCGATATACTTCTAAGTCAGGATGGTGTGTGACTTGGAGGGGAATTTGGAGGTGGTGGTGTTCCCATGCGCCTGCTGCCCTTGTCCTTCTACGTGGAAGAGTTTGTGGGTTTTGGAGGTGCTGCTGAAGAAACCTTGGCGAGTTGCTGCAGTGCATCTTGTAGATGGTACACACTGCAGCCACGGTGCGCTGGTGGTGGAGGGAGTGAATGTTTAAGGTGGTGGATGGGGTGCCAATCAAGTGGGCTGCTTTGTCCTGGATGGTGTCGAGCTCCTTGAGTGTTGTTGGAGCTGCACTCATCTAGGCAAGTGGAGAGTTTTCCATCGCACTCCTGACTTGTGCCTTGTAGATGGTGGAAAGGCTTTGGGGAGTCAGGAGGTGAGACACTCGCCGCAGAATACTTAGCTTCTGACCTGCTCTTGTTGCCACAGTATTTATGTGGCTGGTCCAGTTAAGTTTCTGACCCCCAGGATGTTGATGGTGGGGGATTCGGCAATGGTAATGCTGTTGAATGTCAAGGGGCGGTGGTTAGACTCTCGCTTGTTGGAGATAGTCATTGTCTGGCATTCTGTGGCACGAATGTTACCTACCACTTATCAGCCCAAGCCTGAATGTCGTCCAGGTCTTGTTGCAGGCAGGCATTATCTGAGGAGTTGTGAATGGCGCTGAACACTGTGCAGTCATCAGCGAACATCCCCATTTCTGACCTTATGTTGGAGGGAAGGTCATTGATGAAGCAGCTGAAAATGGTTGGGCCTAGGACACTGCCCTGAGGAACTCCTGCAGCAATGTCGTGGGGCTGTGATGATTGACCTTCAACCACCACAACCATCTTCCTTTGTGCTAGGTATGACTCCGGCCAGTGGAGAGCTTTCCCCCCGGTGCCCATTGACTTCAGTTTTACAAGGGCTCCTTGATGCCACACTCGGTCAAATGTTGCCTTGATGTCAAGGTCAGTCACTCTCACTTCTCAAGTTTGCAGATGACACAAAGCTGGGTGGGCGTGTGCACTGTGAGGAGGATGCAGAGAAACTCCAGTAGATTTGGACAGGTTGGGCGATTGGGCAGATGCATGGCAGATGCAGTATAATGTGGATAAATGCGAGGTTATCCACTTTGGTGGCAAAAACAGGAAGGCAGATTATTATCTGAACAGCAATAGATTGGGAAAAGGGGAAGTGCAACGAGACCTGGGTGTCCTTGTGCACCAGTCGCTGAAGGTAAGCATGCAGGTGCAGCAGGCGGTTAAGAAGGCAAATGGTATGCTGGCCTTCATAGCGAGAGGATTCGAGTACAGGAGCAAGGATGTCTTGCTGCAGTTGTACAGGGCTTTGGTGAGACCACACCTTGAGTATTGTGTGCAGTTTTGGTCGCCTTATCTGAGGAAGGATGTTCTTGCCATGGAGGGAGTGCAGCGAAGATTCAACAGACTGATACCTGGGATGGCAGGAATGACGTATGAAGAGAGATTGGGTGGATTAGGCTTATATTCGCTAGAGTTTAGAAGAATGAGAGGGGATCTCATTCAAACTTATAAAATTCTAACAGGATTAGACAGGCTAGATGCAGGAAGGCTGTTCCTGATGGCGGGGGAGTCCAGAACCAGGGGTCACAGTTAAAGGATAAGGGGTAAGCCATTTAGGACTGAGATGAGGAGGAATTTCTTCACCCAGAGAGTGGTGAACCTATGGAATTCTCTACCACAGAAGACAGTTGAGGCCAATTCATTAAATATATTCAAGAAGGAGTTAGATATATTTCTTAAGGCTAAGGGGATCAAGGGATATAGGGAGAAAGCAGGGACAGGGTACTGAATTTGGATGATCAGCCATGATCGCATTGAATGGCGGAGCAGGCTCGAGGGGCCGAATGGCCTACTCCTGCTCCTATCTTCTATGTCTTTATGTTTCTCCTCTAGAATTCAGCAACTTTGTCCATGTTTTGGACCATGGCTGTAATGAGGTCGGGAGCCAAGTGGCTGACACTAGTAAATATTTTCTGCGGGTGGGTAGGCCTCTAGCTGCAGAGAGGGAGCAAGGGGTTGGTCTGGGGAAGGGATCGTGGGGTTGGGGGGGATTGGGGACCGTGGGGGGCGTTGGGGATCGCGGGGTCAGCCGCAGATCGGCAGGGGGGTCGGCTGCAAGATCGGGGGGGTCAACGGGGTGGGGGTTCAACAGCGGCGGGTGGGGGGGGGGAGGGGGGGTGTGAGGGGGTGGTCGGCCAGCACTATTGGCAAGGGGGAGAGAGGATCAGCATCTTCGGTGGGGTGGGCGGGAGGCTCTTTGGTAGGGATCGGAGGCCTGGGAAGGCGATTGGAGGCCTCATTGGTGGGAGGGTCTCCGATTGCGTGGGGTGGGCTAGGCAGGGACCCTGGATCCAGGAGTAGGTATAAAGCCACTTACCTCCTGGATGGAGCAGTTCCCGCCTTGGTTTAACTGCTGGGTTTCACGAATTGTGTGAAACCCATTCACTTGCAGTTAAATTCAAAACGGAGGTGAAAAAAGAGGCTTCCAGTCCCATTCTAATATTTAAATTGACGTACCGCCTCCTGGGAGCAGGTTGGTCACCTGTCCCCCGTCCCGCCCCCATCCAAACCAGAAGTCTTTGGATGGGTTGTTGGCAGGATCAGGTTGGGAATCCCATTTTTAACAATGTAACTTCCCGCACGCTTCAAACCCACCTGCTTTTTTTTAAGGAAAAAATTCTGGCCAAGGTCATTAATATATATCAAAATGAGCAGTGGTCCTAATACCGACCCTTGGGGAACACCACTATATACTTCCCTCCAGTCTGAAAAACAACTGTTCACCACTACTCTCTGCTTTCTGTCCCTTAGCCTATTTTTTATCCATGTTGCCACTGCCCCTTTAATCCCATGGAATTTAATTCTGCTAACAAGTCTATTATGTGGTACTTTGTCAAACGCCTTTTGAAAGTCCATATTTACAACATCACTGCATTACCCTCATCAACCCTCTCTGTTACTTCATCAAATAACTCAATTAAGTTAGTCAGACACAATTTGCTTTTAACAAATCCGTGTTGACTTTCATTTATTAACCAATACATTTCCAAATGCCAATTAATTTTGTCCCGGGTTATTGTGTACCATTTGCAATCCTCCAGTCCTCCAGCACCACCCCCATATCCTAGGAGGATTGGAAGATTGTGGCCAGAGCCACCGCAATTTCCACCCTTACTTCCCTCAGTAACCTAGGATGCATCCCATCCGGACCAGGTGACGTTTCTCCTTTGAGGGCTACCAACCTTTTAAGTACATGCTCTTTATCAAATCAAATCAACTTTTATTGTCATTGTTAGTGCACAAGTGCAGTACAACGAAATGTAGGCTTGCGGCTCCCGAGAGTGTACATTTGGATTAAGACATTTAAACATTCAACATACATTTGGCTTGTAGTATATTAACATAACATAACCATAATAAAGTGCATTGTCAGATGTGCAGGCTTTAGAATTTGTTTGTGGAGTTCAGTAGGATGACAGCCCTGGGAAAGAAGCTGTTCCTAAATCTGGTCGTACGGGTGCGAATACATCTGTAGCATCTCCCAGATGGCAGGAGGGCGAACAGACTGTGGCTGGGGTGGGTAGGGTCTTTGATGATGGACCGTGACCTCCGTAGACAGCGTTTCTGGTATATGTGCTCTATGGTCGGTAGCCGGGTGCCGGTAATGCGTTGGGCAGTTTTGACTACCTGCTGCAGGGCTTTCCGGTCATAGTAGCTACAGCTGCCATACCATACTGTGATACAGTTTGTCAGGATGCTCTCTATAGTGCAGCGGTAAAAGTTAGAGAGAATCAGGGGTGACAGGTTACATCCCTTCAGCCTCCTTAGGAAATATAGGTGCTGCTGGGCCTTCTTCACCAGAGAGGAGGTATTGAGGGACCAGGAGAGGTCTTCCGTGATGTGGACTCCGAGGAACTTAAAGCTGTCCACCCTTTCCACCACAGCCCCATTGATGTGGATGGGGGTGTGACTTCCGCCTTTGGACTTCCTGAAGTCCACAATGATTTATTTGGTTTTCTTTGGTTTATCTATTTTTATCCTATCCAATATCACTACTGCCTCCTCCTTTACTGCTACATTGGCAGCATCCTCTTCTCTAGTGAAGACAGAGGCAAAGTGCTCATTTAGTACTCCACAAGACAATCTCCTTTTTGATCCCTAATCAGCCTCACCCTTCCTTTGACTACGTTTTTACTATTTATGTGTTTATAAAAGAATGTTGGGTTCCCTTTTAGGTTAGCCACTTATCTATTCTCATACTTTCTCTTTTCCCCTGTTATTCCCTTTTTTAGATTTCCTCTGTACTTTCTGTATGCAACTTGGTTCTCTACTGTATTATGAACCTTACAATTGTCATATGCCTCCTTTTCTTGTATACATTTCAGGAATTCCTGCCCCTCTTCTTTTTACACTGTTACTGTACTGTGCCAGTCTATATTAGGATAATTGAAGACCCCCATTATCACTACTCTGTAGTTCTTGCATGTTTCTGTAATTTGCGTGCAAATTTGCTCCTCTATCTCCTTCCCAATTCTTTAGTGGCTTATAGGGGGGAAAATTCAGTTGGTTTGCACCTCCCATTAGCGCCTTAAGAGGGCACTAATGGGCGCAAAGCAACTAGCGCCCGGGCACGGCGATATCTGCGCCTCTTGCGGAATTGACCGGACATTTTGCGGCGGCGCTAAACAATGCCGCCCGACCTCCTGCGCGTGCAGATCTTGACATCATTCGAGCGTGCAATGCCCTTGTGGCACCCCGGAATGGAAATTGAGGCCCCCCCCCTCCTTTCCGCCTGGCGCAACCAACGACAGGTAGACTGGAACACTTCCCAGTCGCTGTGGGGCTGGGGGGGGGGGGCGCTATTTAAAGGGGGCCTCTTCCTGGCTTTTTGTGTGGTAGACATTTTTGCACTACTCATTCTGAGAGAGAGAGATTTTGAGAGAGAGAAAGAGAGACTTCTGCATTGAGTCAACGCTGTGTGAAGTAGTTTTGGCTTCTGACCATAACTTTGCAGGTACTTTGGTTTTTGACCTTCATTACTTTGATTACCAAGAGACCATGGGGGCTGCACTAATTGGGGGCGTCGTCCTGCGCCAGCAGATTCGGAGGCCACAGAGACGCAGAGAGAGAATGGTAATCATGGCCAGACGGAGGAGGCCAACAGGCCTCTGTACAGGAGACCCACAATTCTCATACATTAATATATCTGAGGAGCAGAGTTTGCAAAGGCTGCGCTTCAGCAAGGAGGTGGTCACTGAGCTCTGCCACCTACTGCAGCCAGATCTGCAGCCTCAACTGAGGAGCAGGACGTCTCTGTCGGTGGCAGTGAAGATAACAGTGGCTCTCAACTTTTATGCCACCTGCTCATTTCAATCAGCTACTGGGGACATCGCCAATATCTCCCAGTTCGCGGTCCATTGCTGCATCCGTCAGGTCACAAATGCCCTCTATAAAAGGAGATGAGAGTACATCTCTTTCCCCATGACCCCGGACAAGTAGCATGAACATGCTTTGGGCTTTGCGAGGATAGCGGGCTTCCCCTTGGTGCAGGGCGCCATTGACTGCATGCATGTGGCTTTGCGTGCTCCGCATGAGAATGCAGAGGATTTCCGCAACCGAGCAGGGTTCCATTCCTTAAACGTGCAGTTGGTCTGTGACCACAGACAGCTGATACTCGTTGTCAATGCCTGTTATCCTGGCAGCAGCCACAATGCATACATCCTGCGCCAGAGTACTGTGGCAGAACTTTTCCAGGCATTGCATCACCCAGGCTTCTCAGGGACAAAGGATATCCACTGTGCATCTGGCTGATGACACCGCTCCATATGCCCAACACCCCTGCCGAGCTGCAGTACAATGAGAGCCATAAAGCTACCAGGAACATCGTTGAGCACACAATCGGCGTGCTCAAGCAATGGTTCCGCTGTCTGGACCATTCTGGAGGAGCCCTGCAGTACTCGCCTGAGCGAGTCTCCCACTTCGTTGTTGTGTGCTGCATGCTGCATAACTTGGCAATCCTCAGGACCCAGCCAATGCCACCAGGCCTTGGAGCACCACCAGAGGAGGAGGAGGAGGAAGAGGAAGAGGAGGAGGATGATCATCAGCAGCACCAAGGCGGGAGGGAGGCCCACAATGTAGAAACTGGAAGGGCTGTCCGTCAACAGCTGATAGCAAGCTGCTTCTAGGCCCCTGCTGAGGAAATGGCTTCTGCCATTGAGAACAACATGAATGAAACCATCCCGCAACCCCTAAGCCGGCCAAGGCAGCAATGATTGCAAAGACCAAACATGTACATTTTGAATACAAAAACTTATTTATTTTACAAACTCTGTGTGTGTCATTTCCTCATGACAAACTAATAGAAAGGAACACAAAAAAAGTCATTACCATAACTGGTTCTCACAACCTGGAGATAATGTCCAAAACACTAAACAAAAGTTTGACCACGAACCTCGGCTTTTAATAAAAAAATGACCAACATTTTGTCACACCTCCTACTTTTTGCCCTTCGAGGGTGATCTCCTTCCCTTGCGCACCCTACTGCTCCTCCGTAATGGGACCCCAGTGGCTGCAGCAAGGCTGGTGCAAGGCTGCTGATTGTCAGAACCTGAGACTGCAGATGCCCTTGAACGACAGCCTCGACCAGCTCTGGGCCTGGAGGGCCCGGCTGCAGACTGCATCAACTCTGCATGGGCGGCAGCAATCTGTCCTACAGGCAGTGGCACGTGCAGTGGAGAAGTGACAGTGGTGGCAGCAGGAATGCTGTCAACTTGTTGAGAGGACAGCAACTCCCTGCTCGACCGACACACTGGCACTCCCACGGGGGCAGCACTTCAGCATCCGGAGCAATCTGCTGGAGCACAGATTGCTGGCCTGCTGCAGCACGGTGAGAGCTCCAGGGAAATGTGTCCGAACCAGCGAGGATGGCAGCAGTCAGTGCTTGCGTGGCCTCAATCTGAGTCTGCATGAGAGCAGTCAGAGATGGGGTCATGCAGCCAGTGACTGAATTACAGCACTAAACATTTGCGTGGCATCCGCCTGTGCTACAGCAAAGTGCTCCACACTCCTTGCCAGTGATTCAATGCTTCCGGGCACCCTTCCCACTGCACCCCTGAACTCAGTGTGCATGTCCACCGCCTGGGTGTTCATTTCAGCGGTCAGCCGCTCCTCCTCTGCATCCACTACAGTAGGACTCGCTGGCATACTCTCCCGCTGGGGAGAAGGCCCCCGAGCTTCCTGTTGTATCTATGCTTTAATACGTTCAATCAAGCATGTAGATACGTTGAATTAAATCAGAGTCAGGCAGACAGGCTTCTAACTGTGATCTTTACTTTATTGGTAAAATGGCTGACTGCAGCTTTCCTGGGTAATTCCCATAATGCAATGCACATTACATTACCGTATTGACTGGTGTTAAACTCGCACATTACATTACCGTATTGACTGGTGTCAAACTCGCAATCAATACATGACACTTCCCTACCCCCATCGCGTTGCTGCAGCCCGCTGGGTCCTGGAGCTTCACCCTCATCAGACCCTTCCCCCCTACTCCCTTCCAGGGAAGGCGTGTTCCCAGTGTGGGCATGGGCTTCCTCGGGAGAGGGTGGCGCTGATGCTCCGGCTTCATCTTCCTCCTTGCCTGCAGCTTCACTCCCACTGGCAGCTTGAGGGCCCATCTCCTCAGCTGGTGAATCACCATCTGAAAGCAGGGAAGTACAAGAGTGGCTTTAGCGTGAGGACACAGTGGCAGTAAGGGAGGAATGAGTGCAGCGATTTAGTAAGTTGGATTGAAAGTGTCAAAGGCTGGTGTTCTGAGGGACAAGTGGAAGGAGAGAGGACAAAAAGGTGATGACCTTACCATTGCTGTCCAGAACGGGGTCAGCCTCTCCAGTGGCGATGGGACTGATCACCCGGCTTGCCACAATCCTGTGGACGCGCTCCTCAAGATCGCTGAGGGGTTGCAGCTGAGGCTGCCCTCTACCCGTCCGTTGCTGCTGTCTCCTATTATGAGATAGCTTGGCCTGCAAGAAAAAGGATGGCATCTGAGTAAATATACAGCCATGGTCTTGCCTGATGTGCCTCCCATAATTGAATAGCCCTTACTGTATGCAGCCATGGTCTTGCCTGATGTGCCTCCCATAGGTGAATAGCCCTTACTGTATGCAGCCATGGTCTTGCCTGATGTGCCTCCCATAATTGAATAGCCCTACTGTATGCAGCCATGGTCTTGTCTGATGTGCCCCCCATAATTGAATAGCCCTTACTGTATGCAGCCATGTTCTTGCCTGATATGCCTCCCATAGGTGAATAGCCCTTACTGTGTGCAAAGTGTGGAATGTGCGTGTGTGTTTCATGAGAGGGCCACAGGTGTTGGATGAGTGTTGGGCATTGGGGTTTTAAGACCCTCTGGCCATAGAGTGAGGTGGAGATGGAGGGATGGAGAGGTATTGAAAAAAAGCCACTCACCCTGACGACCCGAGTGAGGTCGTTGAACTTTTTTCTACATTGTATATGGGTCCTGGGCACCATGCTACTGGAGGAGACGCTCTGTGCCACCTCCCTCCACACTCTTCTGTAATCGCGCGGCAAAGGCCTCCTGCCACTCTCTGGGTACAGTAATGATCTTCTGTGCTCCACCGCGCCAACTAGAGCCTCCAAGGCTGAAGCGCTGTGCTCGCTCCCTGGCCCTCTCCATAGTCCTTGGCTGCAAGATTTAGGCACAGGTCTCTCCAGGCCGAGATTCAAGGCTGCAATGAGCAGGGTGTGGCTGGAGAGCAAGATCGACCCGCCCCTTTAAGAACTGTCCGGCGCCAGTGTGTCTGTGTTCCATGGCTAACTGACAGCACCTGCGCTGCACCCGCGCTCTGAGTTAGCGCCTCACTCCTCGGCTTTTGCACCTTAAGAGAGGTGTGTAGCGCCTGATTTAGCGCTCCAATCACCTCCAGGGGCGATAAAAGCCAACTTTGCCGTTGGAGGTGATAATTAGCGCCAGGCGCTAAACTTTGCTCACGGCCGATAATCGCGCCCCAAACGGGGCGATACTGAATTTTTCCCCCATAGTATACACCCAATAGCCTAATAGCTCCTCTATTATTCCTTAATTCTAACCAAAAAGTGTCTTTGGCCCCTCAACTACATCATCCCTCTCTAGTGCTATAATAATTTCTTTGATCAATACTGCTGAATACCTTGTAGCCAGGAATATTAAGTTCCTCCCCTTCTTTGAGATAGATCTTTGTTATTGCCATTATAACGTAGTCCCAGGTGGCGACTTGTGCCTGCAGCTCACCAACCTTATTTACTATGCTCAATGCATTTATGTACATGCACTCCAAACCCATCTTAGACTACTTCTTATTTACCTCCTGTCTGATCGCTCCTATTTCTGAGCTATTCTTTACTCCAGTGCTATTTGTCTCTTCCAGTCCTCTGTGCACCTTGTTTCTCCTCTCTAATGTTTCATTCTAGTGTCCATCCCCCCCCCTTTAATAGACCTTTGTTGGCACACGTAGGAATAGAACTAACCAGAATAATGGCACAAAAGTTGATCATAAAAGAGAGCTGATGCAAGAAGCTGGAGTGGTCAACTGTGTTGATTGCTGAGGGGAGATCAAGGATGACAAGGGGGATAGCACACCATGGGCATAAAGGACATTGTTAGTGAATTGGACTCAGGCAGTCTGCAGAAAGTAGATTAAAGGGATTTGAAGAGGGAGTAATGGAAGAGATCTGCAAGGAGATAGGTGGTGATACACATTCAAGGACTTTAGAGGGGGAAGGGAGATTGGAGACAAGATGGTATTTGGAGAAGGTGGAGGGATCAATGGGAATATTTTTGAGATGGGGCATGACAACAGTTTGAAGGATCGGGAAACAGCCAAAGGGAGGAAGCCATTAACAATGTTAAGGAGCATTCGGTTGATAGGTAATTGTATAATGAGGTGTTGAATTGGAAGGGGTTCAAGAGCACAGGAGAGGTCATGTTGGGGAGGGAGGGTGGCGGTTGGATCAGGGCCAGAGAGAGAAATAGGGGACAAGTTACACAGTGGCATGAGGTTGGCACAATGACATGGGGCGAAGGAAGTCCAGGGAGGGCGAGGAGGCAGCTGAATGCATGGTCTTAATCTTTGAGATGAAATAATCTAAGAGCTTCTCACATTTTGTGTTGGAGATGAAGTTGGCATGAGCAGAGGATGGGGGTCGGAGTAGTTTGTTGTCCACAAGAGGAACCTGAGGTTCTCCTCATCCACCTGGAGTATTGGAAGGGTTTGGATTTGGAGAGGAGCCCTAAATCCACTATCACAGCCTATCTGACACCAGAAGGATCAAGAATGAGATTTCCTAGAGGAGATAATATCATTCCAGCCAAAACTGAGTGAAAAAAAATCACAAAGTGATGTCATAATTGGCGGCGGATCTGGAGGAGATTGAGCTTAGTGTGTAATCTACTTTATACGCGCTTTAGTGTTACTTGTTTATTTTTAACTTCACTATAAAAAAATCGTTTAATAAATATTCAGAATAATTGATAACTAATATAAAAAATAGTTTAAGAAGAGCAGGCAGTGAAACTAACGAAAAGGAAAATTTGATAAAGTGAAGTCACGGAGAGCACAAAGGAGCCTGAGTGAGCGGACCCGCGGGAGGAACGGAGTCGGAGACTGGGGATAAAGGCAGCACAGAGCAGAGGCCTGGGAGCCTGAGTGAGCAGACCTGCGGGAGGAATGGAGTCGGAGACTGGGGATAAAGGCAGCACGGAGCAGAGGCCTGGGAGCCTGAGTGAGCAGACCTGCGGGAGGAATGGAGTCGGAGACTGGGGATAAAGGCAGCGCGGAGCAGAGGCCTGGGAGTCTGAGTGAGTGGACCCGCGGGAGGAACGGAGTCGGAGACTGGGGATAAAGGCAGCGCGGAGCAGAGGACTGGGAGTCTGAGCGAGCGGACCTGCGGGAGGAACAGAGTCGGAGACTGGGGATAAAGGCAGCGTGGAGCAGAGGCCTGGGAGCCTGAGTGAGCGGCCCTGTGGGAGGAACAGAGTCGGAGACTGGGGATAAACGCAGCGCGGAGCAGAGGCCTGGGAGCCTGAGTGAGCGGACCTGTGGTGTAAAGTCTGTGGGTTGTTTAGTTAATTAATACACAGACTACCAGAGTAACTTAAAACAGGACTTTACTATTCGAAGGTCAGGGCGAATCTGCCCAATAAATCCTGACACAACACTTATATACTGGTGTGGTCACCGTCGGTATTACAGTATACAGAAGCCAAACAAAGTAGTGCCACACCTAAAATAGTTCTCTTAAAGGTGAACGGTTACATACAATAGTTCTCTTAAAGGTAGACGGGTACATACACTACAATCCTCCCTTTTTAGCTTACAACATACTTATTCCCCATTAAACATAACATATAATCAACTTCATGTAAAACAATTCACAGATATAGTCTCTGCGGGAAACAGTTCACAGATTCAGTCTCTGCGGGAACAGTTCACAGATTCAGTCTCTGGTCTTGACTCGGTCCGAACAACATCTCTGTGGTAATTTGATCCACACTGAGTGCCGCTGTCTTTATCTGCATTTCCGCAGTTCCCTTCGCTGCGGCTTTGTGCGATGCTGCAATAAGGACAGCCCTGTCAAGTGTAAGGTCGTTCTCTTCGAGTAGTCGCTTTTGCGTTCCTTCCTTTGCCAATCCGCACACGAACTTGTCTCGCAATGCCTCTGTCAGATTCCCTCCAAACTGGCAGTGTTTCGCTAGTCTACGCAGTTCGACCAAGTATTCTGCGTTGCTTTCGTCTTTCCGTTGCGTTCTCGCATAGAATTTGAATCGTTCCGCCAACATCAACGGTGTGGGGTTCAAGTGATCCTTCAGAACAGCCACAATATCATCGAAAGTCTGATCCGCCGGTTTAGCTGGTGATAGTAGATGCTTCAAGAGCCCGTATGTCTTCGCGCCCATCGAGTTTAGCAAGGTTATAGCTTTGTCATCTTCTTCTATTTTATTGGCCTCACAATAGATCTCAATGCGTTCCACATACGTGGCCCAGTCTTCTACCTCGGAATTAAAATCGTTGATGTTACCACGCTTAGGCATCTTCCTCTCTTCCTGATAAACACCACGAATTATTTCTTTAAATTTTTTTTTTTTTCAAGGTGGCGGTTCCCGCGAAAATGGCGGTTTCCCGCGCTTATCTTCTCTCCCCGCCCACTTCAATGGTGGTTTCCCGCTTCTGTCTTCTTCCCCGCCTAATGGCGGCTTCCCGCGTTTCTTCCCTAGCGGGAGGGGTACACTTTCCCCACGGGCGACGGCCACTGGCTTTCAGGTTCACAGCCTGCGCGTCGGCTTCAGTGCTTTCCCTTTTCTCGGCAGGGCAACCGGCGCTGGGTACACCCCGTTGACGGCGAACAGTTTCAGCCGCTGGGCTGGCTCTCGCTCAGTTCCCCTTGCTCGGGCTCTGTCTCTCTCCCGCTCGCTCGGCTCTACCGGCGCTGGTTACCCCCCGTTGATGGCGAACAGTTTCAGCCGCTGGACTGGCTCTCGCTCAGTCTCCCTTGGTCGGCTCTGCCTCTCCCGCTCGCTCGGCTCCCAATCGCGCCTCCCAGCCCTCTTGCAGTCCGGAGCTTCCCTCCCCGGCTGCGGCTGAGTTTTTATATCTTCCCGCACCTACGCTCCCGGTCGCAGCGCTTCGTGGCTTCGGTCGCTGCCCGGCCTTTTTCGCCGGTCGCGGTCTAGCTGTCTCATGACGCCGTTGCGTCCCCAGCCTGTCTGTACCGCGGCTTCCTTGCTCCACGCTGCCCCAGTCTCAGCGCCTCTGGGCCCGACTTCTGTCCGGCTCCTTTCCCCCTCGACCGTGGTCGAGTGCACCGCCCTTATCCTCCGGTTATTCTTTTTACTTTTCCCTTACTCACAGTCACCGTGGCCGGCTTGCTTCTCGTGCTGATCGGCTCACTCCTCACCGTGGCAGAAGGGACAGTCAGTGCCTGTTGCTGATGGAAGTCTTTGTCTCTGAATTCTTCCTCCTTTCCAGCTCTGCAGACTCGAGTTTTCTCCCAGCAGAATGACGAGGGCGGTTGCCTCTTCTCGACGCTCGTTAACTGCTTCGGAAGTATTGTTGCCGCAGGGTACGATCGGACTCGTCGCCACTGTAAAGTCTGTGGGTTGTTTAGTTAATTAATACACAGACTACCAGAGTAACTTAAAACAGGACTTTACTATTCGAAGGTCAGGGCGAATCTGCCCAATAAATCCTGACACAATACTTATATACTGGTGTGGTCACCGTCGGTATTACAGTATACAGAAGCCAAACAAAGTAGTGCCACACCTAAAATAGTTCTCTTAAAGGTGAACGGTTACATACAATAGTTCTCTTAAAGGTAGACGGGTACATACACTACATGCGGGAGGAACAGAGTTGGAGACCAGGGATAAAGGCAGCGTGGAGCAGTGGCCTGGGAGCCTGAGTGAGCGGACCTGCGGGAGGAACAGAGTCGGAGACTGGGGATAAAGGCAGCATGGAGCAGAGGCCTGGGAGTCTGAGTGAGCGGACCTGCGGGAGGAACAGAGTCGGAGACCAGGGATAAAGGCAGCATGGAGCAGAGGCCTGGGAGTCTGAGTGAGCGGACCTGCAGGAGGAACTGGGTTGGAGACCGGGGATAAAGGCAGCGCGGAGCAGAGGCCTGGGAGCCTGAGTGAGCGGCCCTGCGGGAGGAACAGAGTCGGAGGCTGGGGATAAAGGCAGCGCGGAGCAGAGACCTGGCAATCTGAGTGGGTGAACCTGCGGGAGGAACAGAGTCGGAGACTGGGGATAAAGGCAGCGCGGAGCAGAGGCCTGGGAGCCTGAGTGAGCGGACCTGCGGGAGGAACAGAGTCGGAGACCAGGGATAAAGGCAGCGTGGAGCAGTGGCCTGGGAGCCTGAGTGAGCGGACCAGCGGGAGGAACAGAGTCAGAGACCAGGGATAAAGGCAGCGCAGAGCAGAGGCCTGGGAGCCTGAGTGAGCGGACCTGCGGGAGGAACAGAGTCGGAGACCAGGGATAAAGGCAGCGCGGAGCAGAGGCCTGGGAGTCTGAGTGGGCGGACCTGCAGGAGGGACTGGGTCGGAGACCGGGGATAAAGGCAGCGCGGAGCAGAGGCCTGGGAGCCTGAGTGAGCGGACCTGCGGGAGGAACAGAGTCGGAGACCAGAGATAAAGGCAGCATGGAGCAGAGGCCTGGGAGTCTGAGTGAGCGGACCTGCAGGAGGAACTGGGTCGGAGACCGGGGATAAAGGCAGCATGGAGCAGAGGCCTGGGAGTCTGAGTGAGCGGACCTGTGGGAGGAACAGAGTCGGAGACCGGGGATAAAGGCAGCACGGAGCAGATGCCTGGGAGTGTGAGCGAGCGGACCTGCAGGAGGAACGGAGTCGGAGACCGGGGATAAAGGGAGCGCGGAGCAGAGGCCTGGGAGTCTGAGTGAACGGACTACCTGCGAGGGAGACAGTTGGCAAGTGACACAATGAAGGAGTGACGTCAGAATTCAAAGGTATCGCTGGCACAAGGTAGCTGATAGGTGAATATCGGCTGAGTATAGAGTGAGTATTTGTGGTAAGTTTTTTTTTTGTTCTGTTTTGAGTATATTTCTGCTAAGTAGTTCATAGCCTAGCTAATAGAGGGAAGTGCTGATTGGTGGGTAGCTGTTGAGTGTTTCTTGTTAAGTTTTAAGTTTATTTCTGCTAAATTACCTCCATAGTCTGGTAAATAGAGGCTTGGCAGGGCAGTTCAGTCCTGTGATTTGCACATTTTGTGCCACGTGGGAAATCCTGGATGCTTCTTGTGGCCAGGATGACCACGTGTGCAGGAAATGTCGCCAACTGCAGCAACTCGAGCTCCGTGTTTCACAGCTTGAGCGGCAGCTGGAATCACTACAGTGCATCCCGAGGCTGAGAAATACTTGGAAAGCACGTTTCTAGAAGTGGTCACCCCGCAGCCTCAGAAAGTGCGGGCAGAGAGGGAATGGGTGACCACCAGACAGAGGAGGACCAGGCAGGTTGGGCAGGAATCCCCAGAGTGCATCTCGCTTGCTAACCGGTTCACAGTTTTGCTGTGATGGTTCCTCTGGGGAGAGCAGCCAGAGCCAAAGCCACGGCACCACGGGTGGCTCAGCTGCACAGGGGGGGAGGGGGGGAGGGGGGGAGGAAGAAGAGTGGAAGAGCAATAGTGGTTGTGGGTTTTATTAGTTATGGGAACAGATAGGCGTTTCTGTGGAGGCAGGCATGACTCCAGGATGGTATGTTGCCTCCCTGGTGCCAGGGTCAAGGATGTCACTGAGCGGCTGCAAGACACTCTGAGGGGGAGGATGAAGAGCCAGCGGTTGTTGTCCATATCGGTACCAACGACATAGGCAGAAAGAGGGATGAGGTCCTGCAGGCAGAGTTTAGGGCGCTAGGAAAGAGATTAAAAAGCAGGACCTCAAAGGTAGTAATCTCTGGATTACTCCCGGTGCCACGTGCTAGTGAGTACAGGAAAAGGAGGATAGAACAGTTGAATGCATGGCTGGAGAAATGGTGCAGGAGGGAGGGCTTTAGATTCCTGAGACATTAGGACCGTTTCTGGGGAAGGTGGGACCTGTACAAACCGGACGGGTTACACCTCAACAGAGTCGGGACCAATATTCTCATGGGGAGGTTAGTTACTGCTGTTTGGGAGGGTTTAAACTAGCTTGGCAGGGGGATGGACACCAGCATATAGGAGTAGAAAAGAGGAATAAGGTGCATAAAAGAGTGAGTGTGTTGGATAGTACTAGAGAAGAAAGTAGTACTAGAGGCAGATGTAGTACCATATTAGATAGGAGCAGACTAAGAAAGACTATGAAAAATTAAAAAATGGGTTCAGAATGCATGTACGTAAATGCACAAAGTGTGGTGAATAAGGTTGGTGAGCTACAAGCACAATTAGCCATGTGGCAATATGATGTTGTGGCAATAACGGAAACATGACTTAAAAACGGTGAGGACTGGGCACTTAATATTCAAGGGTACAAGCTGTTCAGAAAAGAAATGGAAGGAAAAAAGGGAGGTGGGGTGGTAGTGCTGATTAAGCAAGACATTGTAGTGTTGGAAAGGGAGGATGTTCTTGAGGGGGCAAGGGCAGAATCCATTTGGTTAGAGTTGAGGAGCAAAAAGGGTATGATCACGCTATTGGGGGTATTCTATAGGCCTCCAAATAGTGTGTTCTGGACCGATGGACATTATGTGACATTCTGGACATTTTTACATGCAATAGCACCCTCTGGTGGCGGTTATTGTGTTAACAGTTTGTATGCTGGAAAGGTCATCTGATCTTTCTTCCAGTGTGAGGTCATTTGACCTTTGTTCCTTTCTTCCTGTGAGAGGTCATTTGACCTTCCTACCTTTCTTCCTGTTGACCCCAGGAAGCAATTTTGCCAGGAAGAACCTGACTTGAGTAATGGAGAATCTGCCATGAGAGGTTCCATTTACAATCCAACGTAATCTGATTTCATATGTTAGGCCAAGCGCAATATCTGTGAGTATCTTTGGTTGTTAGCATAATAGCAATGTTGTCAGAGTAATATTTTTGATAATACTATGTTTATAAAAGGTTAATATTTAATAGTTACAGAAGTTAGTTCAAATGTTAGTTAGTTATACAATTAGTCCATTCTACTGTTGTAAATATGTTTATATCTTATGTAATATCGAACGTATAGTACTCAGTTTATGTACAAAACATACTTTGTCTTTGTTTACAGTTTCACAAATTCGTTCAATTAAAGCTTCAAAACAGCAACCGCTTCAGAAGAATTATTTTTGAATGAGTGTTTAACTTGCTGGATAGCTAGATAGGAGCACGTCTAGCGCGGCCAGTACAGTGAAAAGATATCAGTGAAAAGATATCAGTGAAAAGGTAGCAATACGGCTAGCTGTGAAGAGCGGAGCAGGAGGAGCCCAGAGTAAGCCTTAACCTCGTAGAGCACATCTACCTCACATCAACATGTCAGAAGATAATAACGAAAATGCTTTGCAGCAAGTAGAAGACCTTAAACAGGCAGACGAAACTGTGGAACGTGACAATCGGTCTATAAGCTCCGGTTACTACAGATTGCAAGTTGGTTCACGGCCATCGGGTGGTTCTAGAGTAAGCATAGCCATCGCCAAAGCACAGGCTAAACTAGTAGCAGCTCAAGCCAGAGCTGCGCATACGGACAGTGAAATAGAAATAATAGTAGAACAGGCCCGACTCCAAGCTGAATCCCAAGCAGAACAGGCCCGTCTCCAAGCTGAATCACAAGCCGAACAGGCTCGATCCCAAGCCGAACAGGCCCGACACCAAGCTGACCTGGCCAGTCACCAAGTGGAACGCCAGGCTGAACAGGCCCGTCACCAAGTTGAACACCAGGCTGAACAGGCCCGTCACCAAGTGGAACGCCAGGCTGAACAGGCCCGTCTCCAAGCCACATTAGAGGCTCTGCAGCAACAAAAAGAGATAGATGCTGCATTAGCCGAGACACAAGTATTCGAGGCAATTTTGGAGGGAGCTGATCCCGAGACAGCTTACAAACCTTTAATTCCCGTTTCATGGCAGAGTCCACGACAGCACACCATAGATTACGTGAGCAACCATGCCGACATACAGTTTACAGGAGAAAGGGATGGAGGCCCGCACATCTCTACAGACGCAAACACTTCGTATAACATGCCACAAGTTGCCAACCAAGGTCAAAGCAGACAGCGTGCCTCAAGCCGCAGAGTCTCCGCCAGCAGAACGGAAGACACGGTGCAAAGGAATAGGACGCCGAATAGAGAAAGTCAGAGGCAAATCCCCTCTCGGTTCCTTGAGACCCCCAACAGAGCCCCCAGCCAAGGCAACCCTGGCACAGGTCCTGTAAAGTCTGTGGGTTGTATAGCGAAGTAATACACAGACTACAAGAGTAACTTTAACAGGACTTTACTATTCGAAGGTCAGGGCGAATCTGCCCAATAAATTCTGCCACAGCACTTATATACCGGAGTGGTCACCGTTGGTATTTCAGTATACAGCAGCCAGGATAAAGTAGTGCCACACCTAAAATAGTTCTCTTAAAGGTGGACGGTTACATACAATAGTTCTCTTAAAGGTAGAACAGTTACAGACACTACAATCCTCCCTTTTTAGCTTACAACATACTTATTCCCCATTAACATAACATCATAACATATCCAACTTCATGTTACAACAGTTCACAGAGGTAGTCTCTGTGGAAACAGCTCACAGATTCAGTCTCTGCGGGAAACAGTTCACAGATTCAGTCTCTGATCTTCTTGACTCGGTCCGGACCACGCCTCCGTGGTGTAGTCGGGTCACCTTGCTAGAGGGACTCATCCCATAGTCCTTCCCTAGACTTAACAGCTTTACTTCCATCACTTCTGAATCAGCATTGCTGACTTTTTAAAACAAACAAAAAACAGTTGGATTGCCTTGGGAAATTTTCCTACTTTCCAACTGATTTGGCTCCGTTCGGGGGACCACGTGTGTGATCGGGTAGAGGTAATAATGGTTCAGATGGTTATCATCTCCTGCTTCGTCTTTTCCTTTTTTGCTTCTTGGAGACTCTCGGGGCTCCATTGTCAGCTGCCAGCTGTAACGCCACCATCTCCCTATGTTCCTTAGACTTTAAGTGATTCATCCTGATTTCGGCACTTTGGGAGTTCTCGGCACAAGCTGGGCAGATCAGGTCCTCGTAATATTCAGTGTCACTCAACAGATCATGGTAATATTCGGTGTCGTCCTGAGCTAGGCCCGCGAGAGGGTCTTCTATTTCCTCCTTACCCAGCTGGACGTTAGCCGACTTTTGTTCCAAATCCCGACATCTGTCCTGAAGAGACTTCATCATGCGTTCAGATTCATCCCGCTTTTTCTGGGCTTCCTGCAAGTCTTTTACTAATGACCTCATTTGTGATTTCAATACTTCAACTTCATTCGGAGATTGATTGATCGGACTATTCAATCCCGCTACTGAAGTAGCTGTTTCAGTATTCTGTTGTTCTACATTGCCGTGCGTCAGCGTACTTTTGGCATCCAAGGGCTGTTCTGCTGCAGACTTCTCAGTCTGGGTTGCCACCTCAGCTCTTCCAATGACTTTTGAGAGCTCCCTTCTCTTTGAAGATTGAGGCTCGTATTTAAGTTTTTCCCATTTTAGAGTTTTATCCCTCAGCATATGAATGAGTTGGCTGACTGTTAACTCTTCTGCCATCATCCCTTTTCCATTAACTACAGGGCTGTTTATAACCTTGCCCTGGAGGAGTTGGCTGACTGTTAATTCTTCTGTCCTCATCCCTTTTCCATTAGCTGCAGGGCTGTTCAGAACCTTGTCCTGGGGCTCCTTTGCTGCTTCTACTTCGCCATCATCCGCAGCCCCCATCATTCGAATTTCCACAAATGAATCGTCCGGTGATGCTGCACCCAACTTCAGTAGGAGCTCAGAAGTCATGTCGACCAACTCAGCTTTTTCTGCCTGCAACCTGCTAACCAGCGCCTTCAGTTGCGGCACATCTTGTTCCACCGGATTGGAGCACGCCCCTTCAGAAGCCGAATCAGCTTTGATTCGTTTGGCCTCCTCGTACAGACGGTTTGTGTGCTCCTGCTCCCTTTTCTTCCCCAGCTGCTTCTGTTGTCTTTCCAGATTCTCCCATTCGGTATCATAGAACTTTTTCATTGCTTTCATCTCTTGCTCGAGACGGCAATTCAATTGTTCTAATTGCTGTCGTAATCTGAAATAAGTTTGCGTTCGAGCTCGATGTTCCTCAGTAATATATATGTCTGTAACTTGAACAGACTCAGAATTCTCTGTCAAGCTATGTTGTTGTTGTTCAGAGGAATTCTGTTCTGAAACTTTGTTCTCCTCTGGAGCATAAGCCTTTAGGCCCACATTTGTTCTACCAACCTTAGTCAGCAAGTTCTTTTTAGACTTGTCTTTCATGCTTGGGCTGGTCTTATCGTCATCCGTTTCAGAGTCTGAGCTGATTGTCTGCCCCGAGTCCTCACTCGTTATTGCTTTGAGGTAGTGCCATTCCATGTCTATTTTCTTGATCCACTCCCATCCTAGAAGTGGTGGTCCTCCCTCAGGTAGTACGTATAAGTCCATTCCGGGGTGTTCTTTGCCCCTGTCTCTCACCTTGACTCTTATCTTTCCCATGGGGTATACTTTATGCCCCGTGTATGTCTGCAATACGAACTCAGTATCTCTCAAGGGTATATGTGAGAATAGCCGGTTGTAATCCCTTCGATTTATGACTGATAGGGCTGATCCAGTGTCCAATTCCATTCTCACTTGGACTCCGGCTATTTTTAGCATGACCCAGATAGTTTGTAGGTCAGCTTCCTTACTCACATTATGAATTCTCAGACTACCCAGTTCCTGGCCGCTTGGGTCTGAATCCGAATTCTGTTCATCTGAACTCTTCTCAACCACCTTGTGTACTTTGTTGTACTTTTCCTGTGATGGCTTTTTTTTTTGGTTGTTGGTCTTCTTCCCTGACCGGCATACTTTGGCTATGTGACCCAGTTTGCCACATTTCCTACAGTCCTGGTTTTTAAACCAGCATTGGTTCTGGTCATGTGTTGTCTTCCCACAACGATAACATTTCGTTGCACCCGAAGTAATTTGATCCACACTGAGGACCGCTGCCTTCAGCTGCATTTCCGCAGTTCCTTTCGCTGCGGCTTCGTGTGATGCTGCAATAAGGACAGCCCTATCCAGTGTAAGGTCGTTCTCTTCGAGCAGTCGCTTTTGCGTTCCTTCCTTCGCCAACCCGCACACGAACTTGTCTCGCAATGCCTCTGTCAGATTTCCTCCAAACTGGCAGTATTTCGCTAGCCTACGCAGTTCGACCAAGTATTCCGCGTTGCTTTCCTCTTTCCGTTGCGTTCTCGCATAAAATTTGAATCGTTCCGCCAACATCAGCGGTGTGGGGTTCAAGTGATCCTTCAGAACAGCAACAATATTATCGAAGGTTTGATCCACCGGTTTAACTGGTGCTAGAAGATGCTTCAATAGCCCGTATGTCTTCACCCCCATCGAGTTTAGCAAGGTTATAGCTTTATCATCATCCTCTATTTTATTGGCCTCACAATATATCTCAATGCGTTCTACATACGTGGCCCAATCTTCTACCTTGGAATCGAAATCGTTGATGTTACCACGCTTAGGCATCTTCACCTCCCTGATAAACAACAACGAAATATTTCTTTAACTCTTTTTTTTTTTCAAGATGGCGGTTTCCGCTTCTGTCTTTTTCTCCGCCTACTGGCGGCTTCCCGCGGTTTCCCGCGCTTCTCTTCTTTCCCCGCCCACTTTCAAGATGGCGGTTCCCGCTTTTCTTCCCCTGGCGGGAGGGGTAAGCTTTTCCCTCGGGCGACGGCCGCTGGCTTTCGGGGTTCGCAGCTTGCGCTTCGGCTTCAGCGCGTTCCCTTCTCTCGGCCGGGCAACCGGCTCTGGGTACAACCCGTTGACGGCGAACAGTTTCAGCCGCTGGGCTGGATCTCGCTCAGTCTTCCTCGGGCTCTGTCTCTCCCACTCGCACGGCTCTCGCTCGCTCTCTCTCGGGCTCTGTCTCTCCCGTTCGCGCGGCTCTCGCTCGGGCTCTGTCTCTCCCGCTCGCGCAGCTCTCAATCGCGCCTCCCAGCCCTCTCGCAGTCCGGTGCTTCCCTCCCCGGCTGCGGCTGAGTTCTCCGCGATTTATTTATTTTATCTCTTCCCGCGCCTTACGATCCCGGTCGCAGCGCTTCGTGGCCTCGGTCACTGTCCAACCTTTTTCACCCAATCGCTCCTCCCAGCCTCTCGCAGTCCGGTGCTATCTCCCCGGCTGCGGCTGCGTTCTCCGCGGTTTATTTATTTTTATCTCTTCCCGCGCCTTACGATCCGGTCGCAGCGCTTCGTGGCCTCAGTCACTGTCTGGCCTTTTTCACCCCAATCGCGCCTCCCAGATTCTCGCAGTCCGGTGCTTTCCTCCCTGGCTGTGGCTGAGTTCTCCGTGGCTTATTTATGTTTATATCTTCCCACGCCTTACGATCCCGGTCGCAGCGCCTCGTGGTCGCGGTATATGTCCGGCCTTTTTCGCCGTCGCGGTCTAGTCGTCTCACGACGCTCCCCAGCCCGCTTGTACCGCGGCTTCTGCTCCACGCTGCCCCAGTCTCAGCGCCTCTGGGCCCGACTTCTGTCTGGCTCCTTTCCCCCTCGACCGTGGTCGAGTGCACCGCCCTTATCCTCCGTTTATTTGTTTCTATTTTCCCTTTACTCACAGTCACCGTGGCCGACTTGCTTCTCGTGTTGATCGGCTCACTCACCACCGTGGCAGAAGGGACAATCCGTGCCTGTTGCTGATGGAAGGCTGCGTGTCTGAAGTCTTCCTTCTTTCTTGCTGTGCAGACTCGAGTTTTCTCTCAGCAGAACAACGAGGGCGGTTGCCTCTTCTCGACGCTTCGTTAACTGCTTCGGACGTATTGCTGCACGCAGGGTAAGATCGAACTCGTCGCCACTGTAAAGTCTGTGGGTTGTATAGCGAAGTAATACACAGGCTACAAGAGTAACTTTAACAGGACTTTACTATTCGAAGGTCAGGGCGAATCTGCCCAATAAATTCTGCCACAGCACTTATATACCGGTGTGGTCACCGCCGGTATTACAGTATACAGCAGCCAGGATAAAGTAGTGCCACACCTAAAATAGTTCTCTTAAAGGTGGACGGTTACATAAAATAGTTCTCTTAAAGGTAGAACGGTTACATACACTACAGGTCCCAGCACCTACGACCTCGCCAAATACCTTGCACGCACCCAGCTGGTGACTTCGGGTTAATCAAGTTTGATGACAGGCCGGAGAATTATCGGGCTTGGAAGTCCTGCTTCCACGACGCCATATCGGGCTTAGACCCGTTGGCAGGAGAAGAGCTCGGCCTCCTTATCAAATGGCTCAGCCCAGAGTCCGCCGGACAGGCCTGCAGGATAAAAGCGGCCAATGTGGGGCAGCTGCCAGAAGGGTTGAAGAAGGCTTGGGTGAGGCTGGAAGAAAGCTACGGCTCGCCCGAAGCCATTGAAAGGGCTCTCTTTGACAGGTTGGAGAACTTTCCGAGGTTGACGAGTAAGGAACCCCAGAAGCTCCGCGACCTTGGAGATATGCTGTAGGAACTCGAAGCCGCAAAGCAGGATGGCTACCTACCCGGTCTATCGTACTTAGACACTTCCAGAGGGGTAAGTCCCATCATTGAGAAGCTTCCATTTAACCTGCAGGAGAAGTGGATAACGTTTGGATCAAAGTTCAAGCTATTCTCTGCGTTCGTTAAATTCATCCGTAAAGAAGCCAAAGCCAGGAACGACCCCAGCTTCTACTTCTTCTCCTCCCACCCAGCACTTGCCAGAAGAGACAAGTTCGACAGACATGGAAAGACACCAATATCTGTCCACAGAATGCAAGTGTCCTCAACTGATCACACAAAGATTCAGAAGAAACCTGAGGATATGAGCAAACAATGCCCTATCCACAACAAGCCCCATCCTTTAAAGAAGTGCAGAGGCTTCAGGGAGATGTCCCTGGAAGATCGGAAACAATATCTTAAAGAGAACTCTATATGTTTCAGGTGCTGTTCGTCCACGAGCCATCTCGCCAAGAACTGCAAGGTGGATGCAAAATGCACTGAATGTGAAAGTGATCGGCACGTTTCAGCACTACACCCAGGCCCAGCTCCTTGGAAGTCAGAGACGCCTCCTCCCGCATCAGAGCACGGCGGGGAGAGAGAGGGAGCTGCTGGTCCAGAGATTACATCCAGGTGCACCGAGGTGTGTGGAGAAGGAGTGAGCGCAAGAGCATGCTCCAAGATATGCCTCGTTAATGTGTACCCTGTAGGACGTCGCACACTAGAGAGCAAGCCATCTCAGGTGAGCACACTCAAGACTTCCATCTTGGAGAATGGTGTCCAAGCTACCTTACCCCATGCAGTAGACAGATCCGCATGGTGTTTGACTCCAGTGCACCATATCAGGGCATCTCTCTCAACGACGTACTCCTCACAGGGCCCGATCTTAACAACAGCCTCTTGGGAGTGCTCATGAAATTCAGGAAAGAGCCCGTCGCCATCACTGCCGATAACCAGCACATGTTTCATTGCTTCGTGGTGAGAGAAGACCACAGAAACTTCCTCCGCTTCCTGTGGTATCGGGACAATGACCCTAATAGAGACATTGTGGACTACAGAATGCATGTCCATGTCTTTGGGAATAGCCCATCCCCTGCTGTCGCCATATACGGACTAAGGAGGGCTGCCAAGGAAGAAGACGACGACTTTGGCAGTGATGTGAGAGGGTTCATCGAACGAGAGTTCTACGTCGACGACGCACTGAAGTCATTCCCGACCGAAGCAGAGGCCACCAGTACCCTCGGACGAGCCCAGGAACTACTTGCACTATCCAACCTCAGGCTGCATAAGATAGCCTCTAACAGACCAGCAGTGATGGAGGCATTCCCCCCTGAAGATCGTGCTAAGGACGTCAAGGACCTAGACCTCTTCACTGATGACCTCCCCCTACAGCGTAGCCTAGGGGTGTCGTGGAACATAGCAACAGACACGTTCACGTTCCAAGTCCTAGACGCCAAGAAACCCTTCACACGTAGAGGAGTGCTCTCTACAGTCAACAGCCTATACGACCCTCTCGGCTTCTTAGCCCCTGTCACCATACAAGGCAGGCTGCTCCTCAGGGAACTCTCCACACGCGCTGAACAGTGGGATTCACCTCTCCCTGAAGAGATGGAAGCAGAGTGGGACAGATGGAGAGACTCACTCCAAGGCTTACAGGAGATCCGAATACCTCGCTGCTATTCGTCTTTCTTTCCCTTAAATGCCCAATTCAAAGAGCTTTGTGTCTTTGCAGACGCATCCGCTAAGGCCATTGCAAGCGTGGCTTATCTGAAGGTCACCACTCAAGATGGACAAAGCAAAATCGGTTTCGTCTTTGATAGAGGCAAGTTGGCACCCCAGCCAGACCTCACCATACCCAGGTTGGAACTGTACGTAGCAGAACGCAACCTACCCCCTCACAGCAGTCTACGGAAGCTGCATCCGATCATCGACATCGACGGACCGTCTCTGAGGTGGTTCTTCTTTTGTCGCCAGAGGACTCCAGTGACAAGTAGAGTTCGGACTATGTGGAGTCGTTAATGACCCCAGACGGGGAGTGTTCTGGACCGATGGACATTATGTGACATTCTGGACATTTTTACATGCAATAGCACCCTCTGGTGGCGGTTATTGTGTTAACAGTTTGTATGCTGGAAAGGTCATCTGATCTTTCTTCCTGTGTGAGGTCATTTGACCTTTGTTCCTTTCTTCCTGTGAGAGGTCATTTGACCTTCCTACCTTTCTTCCTGTTGACCCCAGGAAGCAATTTTGCCAGGAAGAACCTGACTTGAGTAATGGAGAATCTGCCATGAGAGGTTCCATTTACAATCCAACGTAATCTGATTTCATATGTTAGGCCAAGCGCAATATCTGTGAGTATCTTTGGTTGTTAGCATAATAGCAATGTTGTCAGAGTAATATTTTGATAATACTACGTTTATAAAAGGTTAATATTTAATAGTTACAGAAGTTAGTTCAAATGTTAGTTAGTTATACAATTAGTCCATTCTACTGTTGTAAATATGTTTATATAAGAACATAAGAAATAGGAGCAGGAGTAGGCCAATCGGCCCCTCGAGCCTGCTCCACCATTCAATAAGATCATGGCTGATCTGATCCTAACCTCAAATCTTCTATCACTCTGCATCCACCCGAACCCATGTGATCTCCCGGGAGAGGCGAAAAACCAGATAAAGACCCAATGGCCAATTTGGGAGAAAAAAATCTGGGAAATTCCTCTCCGACCCATCTTGGCGATCGAAATTCTTCCAGGAGATCACTCTGTCCCTATATTTTCTACAGTACTTACCTTCTGTAAAGGCGATCTCCACCCCAGCCAGGAACAGGAATAAAACCATCTCCTGAAATCTAACAGAATTAGAACACAGTAGGAGCAGAACAAGGCTACACGGCCCCTGGGCCCGCTCCACTACCCACAGGGCCATGACCATTCCGAACCCAGACTCATGTCCAATTTCCTGCCCGCTCCCCGTAACCCTTAATTCCCTTTACTTCTAGGAAACTATCTATTTCTGTTTTAAATTTATTTAATGATGTAGCTTCCACAGCTTTCTGGGGCAGCAAATTCCACAAACCTACCAACCTCTGAGTGAAGAAGTTTCTCCTCATCTCAGTTTTGAATGAGCAGCCCCTTATTTTAAGATTATGCCCCCTAGTTCTAGTTTCACCCATCATTGGGAACATCCTCACCGCATCCACCCGATCAAGCCCCTTCACAATCTTATATGTTTCAATAAGATCGCCTCTCATTCTTCTGAACTCCAATGAGTAGAGTCCCAATCTACTCAACCTCTCCTCATATGACCACCCCCTCATCCCCGGGATTAACCGAGTGAACCTTCTTTGTACTGACTCGAGAGCAAGTATGTCTTTTCTTAAGTATGGACACCAAAACTGTATGCTGTATTCCAGGTGCGGCCTCACCAATACCTTGTACAACTGCAGCAATACCTCCCTGTTTTTATATTCCAACCCCCTAGCAATAAAAGCCAACATTCCATTGGCCTTCTTAATCACTTGCTGCACCTGCATACTAACTTTTTGAGTTTCGTGCACCAGGACCCCCAGATCCCTTTGTACTACAGTACTTTCCAGTTTCTTGCCATTAAGATAATAACTTGCTCTATGATTTTTCCTGCCAAAGTGCATAACCTCACACTTTCCAGTATTGTATTCCATCTGCCAAATCTCTGCCCACTTACTTAGCCTGTCTATGTCCCTTTGCAGGTTTTTTATGTCCTCCTCACTCACTACTTTCCATCCCATCTTTGTATCATCTGCAAACTTTGATATGTTACACTCGGTCCCCTCCTCCAAATCGTTAATATAGATTGTAAAGAGTTGGGGACCCAGCACTGACCCCTGCGGAACACCACTAGTTACTGGTTGCCAATCTGAGAACGAACCATTTATCCCAACTCTCTGCTTTCTGTTAGAGAGCCAATCCTCCACCCACGCCAGAATATTACCCCCAATCCCGTGATTTTTTATCTTGAGCAATAATCTTTTGTGTGGCACCTTGTCAAATGCCTTTTGGAAGTCTAAATACACTACGTCCACTGGTTCCCCTTTATCCACCCTGTATGTTACTTCCTCAAAAAACTCAAGCAAATTTGTTAAACATGACTTCCCCTTCATGAAACCATGCTGAGTTTGCCCTATTAAATTATGTTTATCCAAATGTCCCGTTACTGTCTCCTTAATAATGGACTCTAACATTTTACCAACCACAGATGTTAGGCTAACAGGTCTATAGTTTCCAGCCTTCTGCCTACTACCCTTTTTAAATAAGGGTGTTACATTAGCAGTTTTCCAATCTGCCGGGACCTTTGCTGAGTCCAGTGAGATTTGGAAAATTATTACCAATGCATCCACAATCCCTACCGCTACTTCCCTCAAGACCCTGGGATGCAAGCCATCAGGTCCAGGGGATTTATCCGCCTTGAGTCCCATTATTTTACCAAGTACCACTTCCTTAGTGATTTTAATTGTATTTAGTTCCTCCCCCCCTAGAGCCCCCTGTTTGTCCAGTGTTGGGATATTCTTAGTGTCCTCTGCTGTAAAGACTGATACAAAATAATTGTTCAGTGTTTTTGCCATCTCCATGTTTCCCACCATTAATTTCCCGGTCTCATCCTCTAAGGGACCAACATTTACTTTAGCCACCCTTTTTCTTTTTATATAACTATAGAAACTTTTACTGTCTGTTTTTATACTGATGGCTTGCATCCCAGGGTCTTGAGGGAAGTAGCGGTAGGGATTGTGGATGCATTGGTAATAATTTTCCAAAACTCACTGGACTCAGCAAAGGTCCCGGCAGATTGGAAAACTGCTAATGTAACACCCTTATTTAAAAAGGGTAGTAGGCAGAAGGCTGGAAACTATAGACCTGTTAGCCTAACATCTGTGGTTGGTAAAATGTTAGAGTCCATTATTAAGGAGACAGTAACGGGACATTTGGATAAACATAATTTAATAGGGCAAACTCAGCATGGTTTCATGAAGGGGAAGTCATGTTTAACAAATTTGCTTGAGTTTTTTGAGGAAGTAACATACAGGGTGGATAAAGGGGAACCAGTGGACGTAGTGTATTTAGACTTCCAAAAGGCATTTGACAAGGTGCCACACAAAAGATTATTGCTCAAGATAAAAAATCACGGGATTGGGGGTAATATTCTGGCGTGGGTGGAGGATTGGCTCTCTAACAGAAAGCAGAGAGTTGGGATAAATGGTTCGTTCTCAGATTGGCAACCAGTAACTAGTGGTGTTCCGCAGGGGTCAGTGCTGGGTCCCCAACTCTTTACAATCTATATTAACGATTTGGAGGAGGGGACCGAGTGTAGCATATCAAAGTTTGCAGATGATACAAAGATGGGACGGAAAGTAGTGAGTGAGGAGGACATAAAAAACCTGCAAAGGGACATGTAATATCGAACGTAGTACTCTGTTTATGTACAAAACATACTTTGTCTTTGTTTACAGTTTCCCAAATTCGTTCAATTAAAGCTTCAAAACAGCAACCGCTTCAGAAGAATTATTTTTGAATGAGTGTTTAACTTGCTGGATAGCTAGATAGGAGCACGTCTAGTGCGGCCAGTACATAGTGAAAGGGAGGTAGAAGAACAAATCTGCAGGGAAATCGCAGAGATATGCAAGAGCTATAGTGTGGTGATATTGGGGGACTTTAATTACCCAAATATCAATTGGGATAATGCTAGGGTAAAGGGAAAGGAGGGGGAGGAATTTCTGAAATGTGTTCAGGGGAATTTCCTTGACCAGTATCTTTTTGGCCCAGCTAGGAAGGAGGCATTGCTGGATCTGGTGCTGGGGAATGAGGTGGGCCAGGTCGACCAAGTGTCTGTGGGAGAACACTTGGATACGAGTGATCATCATATCATAAGATTTAGATTAGCAATGGAGAGGAGCAAGGAACAATCTAGAGTGGAACTTCTAAACTGGAATAGGGCTAACTTCAATGGGATGCGAAAGGATCTAACCAGGGTAAAATGGAACCAAAGACTGACAGGAAAAACTGCAAAGGAACAATGGGTGATCTTTAAGGAGATGTTCCAAGTACAGGCTAAATACATTCCAACAAGAGGGAAGGGTAAGGGAACTGAAGCAAGGGCTCCTTGGATGATGAGGGAGATAGAGATGATGAAAAATAAAAGAGGGTGTATGATGCATGTCAGGTGAATTCTTCAAGGTAGAACCAGACCAAATACAATAAGTTGAGAGGAGATGTGAAGATGAAAATAAGATTGGCAAAGAGAGAATATGAGAGTAGAATGGTGGTTAACATAAAGGGGAACCCAAAAATCTTCTACCGGCATGTAAACAGTAAGCGGGTAGTAAGAGGCGGGGTGGGGCCTATTAGAGACAAAGGAGGTGCTATATGCTTAGAGGCATAGGGCAAGGCTAGAATACTCAACGAGTACTTTGTATCGGTGTTTACTAAGGAGGAGGATGCTGACAAAGTATCGGTAGAAGTGGAAAAGGTAGAAGCAATGGAAGGGGTGAAAATTAATAGACAGGATGTACGAGAAAGGCTAGGTATGCTTAGAGTGGATAAGTCGCCTGGTCCAGATGGCTTGCATCCCAGGTTGCTAAGGGGATTGGGGGAGGAGATAGCGGAAGGGCTTGCCATAATTTTCCAATCTTCCCTAGATGCGGGGGAGGTGCCTGGGGATTGGAAAGTGACAAATGTGACACTATTGTTCAAGAAAGGGTGTAAGGACAATCCTAGTAACTACAGGCCGGTCAGTTTAACATCAGTGGTGGGTAAAGTTTTAGAAACAATAATCAAGGAAAAAGTTAACAGGCGCTTGGAGACGTTTAAGCTAATTAAGGAGAGCAAACACGGATTTGTAAAAGGCAGATCATGTTTGACTAATCTAACTGAATGTTTTGATGAAGTAACAGGGAGGATTGATGAAGGGAATACAATGGATGTTGTTTACATGGATTTTAGGAAGGCATTTGACAAAGTACCACGTAGAAGGCTTGTAATGTATATACCTTTAAGGGGGGAACTATCTTTTACAGCTCATGCATACTGCAGTACCGGCAGTGACCACACCTGTATATAGCCCTGAGTAGTAATCTGTACAGATCAGTTCCAGCGTGAGCCACGTTGAGTAAACACCTGTTGTACCGTTCTCCTGCAGTCTGTGTCTTATTATACACAGACACAACATTGGCGACAAGGCAAGTTCGAACCTACCTGCAACTCTGCATCACCTCCCGGGGATTCGTTCCTGGAGATCAGTGGATTGGAGGTCAAGGCCAGAGACTCGGGCGTCGACCACGGGCAACCGCCCAGTCATCCAGCAGAGACTCGAGAATTGCGGGGGAGGCTGTCGAGAGCCAGGCTTGGCTTTCCAGTCGAGGTGGCCCAGCGAAACGGGCTGGCAACAGGTAGTGCGCAGACCCTTCCCGGACAGCGGCGGGCTAGAGCCCGACCGAGCGGCACAGCAAAGGGCCGAGCAGCGTCGACGGGGGAGAGAGAGAGAGGGCAGAGCGCACAGGGTGCAGCCGGTGTTCAGGGGCCGAGCAGCGTCGAAGAGAGGGAGAGAGAGACGTGCAGAAACCCGCGAGGCGCCGCCATTGCCACGAGGACTGCCGGGAGCGGCGTTGGCAGCAGCGGGGGAGGAAGGAAAGCATGGGAGACACCATTTTAAGCCATTGGGAGACGCCATTTTAAACCACACCTAAAATGCCGAAGAGTGGCAGTATCACCGCGTTTGACAATGAAGTCGAAGATTGGACTACATATGTCGAGCGAATAGAGGTCTACTGCAAGGCAAATGAGGTGTCAGATGACAAGAAAGCGTCGGTATTGTTAAATTTAATGGGTGCAAAGACGTATGGTTTATTACGAAATCTAGTAACCCCAACGAAGCCAATGGAAAAGAGTTTTCAAGACACAGTAACGATACTACGGGAACATTTAAACCCCACACCGCTGCTGATAGCAGAAAGATTCAAGTTTCACAAACGGAACCAGCATAAGGATGAAAGCAATGCTGATTATTTAACAGAACTGCGCAAACTATCAAAACACTGCCAGTTTGGAGCGGGACTGGCAGATACCTTAAGGGACAAGTTTGTGTGTGGGCTTCAAAGTGAAGGAACCCAGAAACGGCTTTTATCTGAAAAGGACCTTACGCTGGAAAAGGCTTTCAGCATTGCGGTATCATATGAAGCAGCAGCACGGGGCGCTGCAGAGATACAACAGAGACCGCAAGAATATGGCACAAACAAAATGTCATATGGAACAGAGAAGTGCTATCGTTGCGGCAGAACAACACACGACCAGAATGATTGCTGGTTCAAAGACAAAGTGTGCAGACAGTGTGGAAAAGTAGGACACATAGCACGAGTCTGCAGGTCGGGAAAGAAAACCAGCAATAAGAAACCTACCAAAGAAAAGTACAAGAAGGTACATAAGATGATGGAGAATAGTTCAGACGAACAAAAGAGTGATAACGACTCCGAAGGCAGGGAACTGAGTTGTCTGAAACTACATAATGTGATCACAACGGAGGATCACCGAACCATTTGGGTCAATCTCAAGATAGCAGGAGTCCAGGTAAAGATGGAATTGGACACAGGATCAGCCCTAACATTCATAAACCGATGGGACTACGAGCGGCTATTCTCACACATACCCTTGAGAGACACAAAAATTATTTTGAAGACGTACATGGGGCAAAAAGTCTACCCCAAAGGAAAAATAAGGGTGACCGTTATATATAACGGTAAGGAAACACCAAAACTAGACCTGTATGTATTGCAAGATGGAGGACCACCATTACTGGGATGTGAATGGATCCGGAAAATACAACTGGATTGGCATTCCATACAGGCACTGACTGTGGCTGACAAAAAGGATGACGACGTCACACCTGGGCGACTGTCAAAGATCCTAACTGATGCGAAAGAAGTGTTCCAGCAAGGACTCGGAACACTAAAAGGCATGACAGCTGTAGTGATCAATAGCATGTCATTCTATAGTGGACACTAGGTGGAGCCGTAGAGCTGTATATAGCTGTATGTATAAGACTACACTACCCAGCTATATATTATATCAAGACTACATTACCCATGAGGCTAGGCTACCCACAAGGCAGCAGTCAAGATGAAACCTCTACAAGATGCTGTACAAGTCCACATGTGCTCAATAAAATAACTAGCAAAAGCTAGCTGTGTTCATAATAAGAATGTCTATTTATTAATGAACATAACATGGTACCAGGGTGGTGAAGATCTGCTGAAAATTGTGAAAAGCGACATGGAGAATTTGAAGACACCAGAGCGTTTGAAACTCACAGAAAAAATCGACTACAATTAGCAGACTTTTAAACAGCAATTCGAACTCTACATTGTAGCCATCGGATTCGGTACGAAGCCAGACGCAAGGAAGATAGCGTTGCTGCTTACGGTTGCAGGCCCACAGGCGATAGAGGTATTTAATACATTTGTATTTAATCCAGTGGAGAACAGAGACAAATTAGACGATGTGCTACAGAAATTTGATGCACATTGTTCTCCCAAAAAGAATGAGACGTATGAAAGATACATCTCCCGTTCTCGGACACAGCAACAAAATGAGACTTTTGATAGCTTTATAACTGATGATCTGAAACTGAAAGCACAGACATGTAATTTCTCTGAGCTCAAAGCATCCATGATTCGTGACCAGATTGTGTTTGGTATTCATGATAAAAAGTCAGGGAACGTCTGTTGAGAGTAACCGAACTAAATTGGAAAAATGCGGTGAGAATATGCCAAGCCAGCGAGCTAGCTCAAAAGCACGCGCAGACTTTCAGTGAAATCAGAAATGAAAAGCAATCGGAGGATGAAATTTTTAATTGTAAACGCTGTGGTTACAAACACCAGTTAAGACAATGCCCAGTGTTTGGAAAAATGTGCACAAAGTGTAATGGAAAGAATCACTTTGCCAAACAATGCTTTTCAAAAGTACAAACTAAGAAAGGGCAACGAGTTAATGTAATTGAGGACACTGATTTAAGTGAGACATTTTTTGTAGGAATGGTGTCATGTGACAATATCAAAAAGGATACAGAAAATGTGCAGCCCTCAGAAATGGACAATGCTGAACATAAAGTTAATGCAGTAAAAGAGGACAAATGGATGATCCCACTGCAGGTAAATGGAGCATTAGTTACCTTGAAACTAGACACTGGGGCAAAAGCAAACTTAATCGGTATGAGTGACATTAACAATATGAAAGAAAAGCCCAAAATACAGAAAAAGTCAGTACTACTGAAGGACTATAATGGACAGAAAATAGATAGCTTAGGTGTATGCAGACTTAAAGTGACAGTCAAAGACAAAGTGCATCATCTCATGTTTTCTGTTGTGGCTGAAAGGCTTGATTCACTACTGGGTGACAAAGCTTGTGAGGACTTAGAACTGGTCAAAAGAGTCTACCATATAAACTGTGCCATAAGCAGACCAGATGACTCGGTGGATTCTGTAGTGAATAATTTCCAGGATGTGTTCAAAGGATTTGGAGTTCTACCATTCACTTACAAGATCCAGCTAAAGCAGGATGCTCAGCCAGTGCTCCACGAAGAGTTCCAGCACCCCTGCGTGACCGGCTCAAGAATGAACTGGACAGAATGACCACACTAGGAGTCATCAGGAAAGTCGAAGAGCCAACAGACTGGGTTAACTCCATGGTATGTGTAAAGAAAAAGAACAATGATCTAAGAATATGCATGGATCCAAAGGACTTAAATGCAAACATAAAACGTGAACACTACCAGATTCCCAAGCGAGAAGAAATCACCAGTGAAATGTCAGGTGCCAGATACTTTACAAAGCTCGATGCCTCACAAGGATTTTGGCAACTAAAACTGGGTGAAGAGAGCACCAAATACTGTACCTTCAACACACCATTTGGCAGGTATTGTTTCCTCAGAATGCCTTTCGGGATAATATCTGCATCTGAAATCTTTCATAGAGCGATGGAACACATAATTGAAGGTCTGGAAGGAGTTCGGGTCTATGTTGATGACATCATCATCTGGGGCTCCACACTGAAAGAACACAATGAGAGACTGACTAAAGTGCTACAGAGCATACGCCGGAATGGACTGAAGCTCAACAAAGCCAAGTGTCAGTTTGGCATCCAGGAAGTCACTTTCCTAGGAGATAATCTATATGGAAAAAGTAAACGCCATACTCAAAATGCCCCGACCCACTGACAAAAAAGGAGTGCTACGCATCATGGGGATGATAAACTTCATTGGCAAGTTCATTCCTAACTTGTTAGCCAAGACAGCCTGTCTGCGAGACCTGCTACATAAAACAAATGAGTTTGCATGGACAGAAAGACATGAACAAGAGTGGATAAACCTCAAAACAGTGCTGACAACCACACCTGTACTCACCTTCTTCCAACCAAAAGAATCAAAGTGTCAACGGATGCATCAAAAGATGGCCTAGGTGCGGTCTTGCTACAAGCAGAGGGTGAAGATTGGAAGCCTGTTGCCTATACCTCCAGGTCTATGACTGATACTGAGTGTCGATACGCCCAGATTGAAAAGGAATGTCTAGGCTTGGTAGTTGGACTAGAAAAGTTTCATGGCTACATATATGGACTTCCCACCTTCACAGTTGAGACAGACCACAGCCCTCTGGTTGCCATCATAACAAAAAACCTGAATGAGATGTCTCCAAGGATTCAATGACTCATGATGAAGCTGCAAAGATATAACTTTGAACTGATCTACACACCAGGCAAATACATAGTGTTAGCAGATGCACTATCCCGAGCACCCACAATGAGTCATGTGAGCGCTACTGAAGAAGACGTGGATGTTCATGTGAGTATGGTCACTGCTGCGTTGCCCGTGTCAGACACAAAATCAAAGCAAATAGCAGAAGAAACAGTAAAAGATACAGTATTACAAACAGTAATAGAGAACATTCATCATGGTTGGCCAAAAGGTTCCTGTCCAAAATATTTTCACATAAGGTCAGAATTGAGTGTCGCAAGTGGACTATTACTAAAACAGAACAGAATAGTCATTCCACAGGCTCTACGTCAAGACATGCTCAAAAGGATTCATGAGGGAAACCTCGGAATTGAAAAATGCAAAAGGAGAGCAAGAGACACTGTTTATTGGCCTGGCATAAATAAGGACACTGAGAACATGATAGGCAAATGTGAGACATGTCAGAAACACCAAAACAAACAAGCAAAGGAACCAATGATAGTAGCTGACATACCAACAGCAGCATGGCAAAAGGTTGGTATGGACCTTTTTCATTTAAATGGTAAAGACTATCTGTGATAATAATAATAACTTCCGGGAAGTTATGTGCACATCACTTCCTGTGAACTGTGAGCTGTGAACTCTGTGCATACATCACTTCCTGTGCATACGTCACTTCCTGTGTTTGGACTAGTATAAATACTGAACTGCTCAGTATGGTAAAAGGGCTTCACCTAGAGGCATGGTGAAGACCGCTCTTGTATATAGTTTAATTATAAGTTGCTTAAAGCTTACTTTAAAGTTCCTTGACGTGTGAGACTTTTTATTACATCAATTTAAGCAACTTAGTATTTACACTCACAAATACTAGACCTTCGGACAAACTCGGAGTTAAGGATCCAGGGAACCACCCATCATGGAAAACATCCTTAAACCTACTCGTCTGGACTTGGACCCAAACGCACCAGCAGCTGGCAGGGTATGGAAGCATTGGTACCGTACTTTTGAGAATTTTCTTGATGAATGTAAAGCGGATGCTTCTACTAAACTGAGGATACTTATCAACTATGTGACCCCAACAGTGTTTGAATATGTTGATGAATGGGATAATTACGATGAAGTGATCCGGGCACTTAAAAAACTATATGCCAAGACCGCAAATGAGGTCTATGCTAGACATCTACTGGCCACAGCCCAACAAGGGCCAGGGGAATCGATTAACGAATTCCTTCAGGAACTTCGCAGGCTCAGCGTAGATTGTAACTTTCAGGCAGCCTCGGCTGAGCTGCACCGCGAAGAAATGATTCGTGATGCTTTCATCTGCGGGATTGCTTCTCCATTTATACGCCAGCGTCTGCTAGAAAGTAAAACACTTGAGCTACAAAAGGCTTTTGACCTGGCTTGTTCTCTGGATTTGGCAAAGAAAAATGCAGACCTCTATCAGCTGCCCAGATCTCGATCTGCTGCTGTAACTGCAACCAGTCGATTCAAGTGGCCTCAGGTGAACTCTATCATGGAGGAATCTAATCCTGATGATAATTCTGATGAAGAAGAGGAGGATGACCCCCCTTTAGCAGCCTCTTGGCAATCTAGGAAGGAATGCTTCTTTTGTGGAGATTCTTTTCACCCTAGGAAATTCTGCCCTGCTCGCAATGCAATCTGCAGTCATTGCGATAAAAAGGGACACTTTGCAAAAGTTTGCCAATCAAGAGCCTCTACGAGGGCCTATCCAGCTAAGGCCTACTGAACTGCCCCAATTAGGGCCTATCAAGATGCTCCGGCTAGGACCTATCAAGCTTCCTCTCGAGCTCTCTCCCGAAGAAGCACACCTAGAGTTTCAGCCACTCTCTGTGCAACCACATCAATTACAGCTGCTTGCCCACAGAACCTGTTTCATGCAGCTACAAAAGTTTCAATTAATGGGCATACCTTAGATGCCTTAATTGACTCAGGAAGTACTGATAGTTTCATTAGAGAACAGATTGTTGCGAAATTGAAACTACATATCTTCCCATCGGACCAGGCAATTGCGATGGCTCAGTCATCACTTAATACCAGAATCTCCGGCTTTTGTATTATTGATATGACACTTAATGGTCGCATGTATCCCTCCACCCGACTTTCAGTTCTCAAGGACTTATGTAGTGATCTCATCTTAGGGCTGGATTTTCAAAAACAGCATAAGAAACTCACCATTGAGTTCAGCGGATCCAAACCTGGACTTACTATTTCTAATATACTGTCTAAATTACCGTTTTGTGCATTATCAGCAGCTTCACTTGATGAACCCTCATTATTTGCCAGTATTCCTCCTCGATGCAAACCAATAATAACAAAATCACGGCGCTTTAGTCAGGAAGACCAATCTTTTATTGAGGCTGAAATCTCTCGACTTTTAGCAGAGGATATCATCGAACCATGTTCGTCGCCCTGGCGGGCTCAAATCGTCATCGTCAAGAACCCTCTAAAACCTCACAAACAACGACTATGCATTGATTATTTGCAAACCATCAATCAATATACTGACTTGGACGCCTACCCATTGCCACGCATTGATGATATGGTTAATAAACTGGCCGAATACAAAGTGTTCTCAACTTACGATTTGAAAAGTGCCTATCATCAGGTACCCTTGAAGGTCTCAGATAAGCAGTACACGGCCTTTGAGGCTAATGGACGGCTGTACCAATTTCGTCGCCTTCCATTCGGTGTTACTAATGGAGTGGCTGTCTTCCAACGGGCAATGGATGGCCTGGTTAAGCAGGAAAACTTAAGGGACACTTTTCCCTATCTTGATAACATTACTATTGCAGGTCACGATCAACAGAAACACAACGCCAACCTCCAAAAATTTCGGGATGCTCTCCATCACCGTAACTTAACTTTGAATGAATCTAAATCTGTTGAGTCGCAACCGACCATCAACATCCTTGGCTACTGCGTAGGCAATGGTATCATTAAGCCAGACCCAGAAAGACTTCGCCAGCTCCAAGAGCTCCCGTCACCTAAGAATCCGGCTTCTTTATGTCGGGCTCTAGGTCTGTTTGCATACTACGCTAAATGGATTCCTCATTTTTCAGACAAAATCCAACCCTTGCTGCATGTTAGATCATTTCCATTGGAAACAGCGGCTGTTGCAGCCTTTAACCTTCTCAAAAAACAGTTGGAGAAAGCGGCTCTTCACTCCATCGATGAGACTCTCCCTTTCATAGTCGAATGTGATGCTTCGGAGGTGGCGATCTCGGCTACTCTAAATCAGGAAGGTTGTCCTGTAGCATTTATGTCCAGGACCTTACAAGGTGCCGAGCTACATTATCCTCTGGTTGAGAAGGAAGCCACAGCCATCATAGAGGCGGTACGGAAGTGGAACCATTTCCTAGCTCGCCAGCACTTTACATTAATCACGGACCAGCGATCAGTCGCCTTCATGCTCGATAATCGAAAACGAACCAAAATTAAGAATAATAAAATACAGCTTTGGAGGATGGAACTGGCCTCTTTTGGTTACACCATTCACTATCGACCTGGCAAGGAGAATGTGGCCCCGGATACCCTCACACGAGCATTCTGCTCCACTATGTCGTCCTCTACTCTCATAGATGTCCATAATGGATTGTGTCATCCTGGCGTTGCGCGCATGCTACATTTCGTACGATCACGGAATCTCCCTTTTTCTACTGGAGATGTAAAGAAAATGTGCTCAGAATGCCGGCTTTGTGCAGAATTAAAACCTCAGTTCTTCCGCCCCTCAGATGGTATGCTCATACACGCAACCCAACCGATGCAACGACTTAGCATCGATTTTAAGGGCCCAGTGCCCTCTTCAACTCGGAACACATATTTGCTCACCATGATTGACGAATATTCACGTTTTCCGTTTGCCTTCCCCTGCTCCAATATGCTGGCGTCCACAGTAATCTGCTGCCTTGAGCAGGTATTTTCTCTCTGTGGCATGCCGGCTTACATTCACTCGGATCGGGGTCCATCCTTTATGTCAAGGGAACTCAAGGACTACCTCTCAGAACGGGGAATTGCTACAAGCAAAACGACGCCATATCATCCCATCGGAAATGGGCAGGTAGAGAGGTATAACGGTATCATCTGGAATTCCATACATCTTGCTTTAAGATCTCGGGGCCTACCAAACCAGCAATGGGAAACAGTGCTTCCGGATGCATTGCACTCTATACGGTCCCTTCTTTCTACAGCCACAAATACTACACCTCATGAGCGGTTCTTTGGATTCCAGCGTCGCTCATCTTATGGGACATCTCTCCCGTCATGGCTAACTACTCCTGGACCTGTACTACTCCGAAGATACGTTTGGACGTCTAAAAATGACCCTCTCGTAGACGAGGTCGAACTAACCGATGCCAACCCCACCTATGCATACATACGATATCCCGACGGCCGAGAATCTACCGTATCATTACGGGATCTGGCTCCCTGCCCACCAGGACCTAGTGGGACATCGAGTGATGGTATTTTACCAGGAGCCACTTGGAACCTACCAGGTACCCCTCTCCAGGATCCTGATCTGACACCAACTAGCTTGGTACCGGTAGAACCCCGTACTCAAAGTTGCGACCCTCCCAGTACCGCGCACCAAAGTACTGATCCGCCACAGACCAGCTCTGCACCTCCCTCTGAACAGAGACAGACCGACTCTGCACCTATTGGGACTCATACACGAAGCCATGATCTCCCCAACCCTTCACAGGGTAATCCAGACCACACAGACTCTGACCAATGGCCAACAGCGTGTAAGCGGACCAGCGACCCTCTACGACGGGAACCCAAACGGGTGCGACTCTTCCTCGTTCGGCGGCTGCGGAACGAAAGGAAGACCACAGCCTTCTAATCTCGCAGGAGGGAAGAATGTGATAATAATAATAACTTCCGGGAAGTTATGTGCACATCACTTCCTGTGAACTGTGAACTCTGTGCATACATCACTTCCTGTGCATACGTCACTTCCTGTGTTTGGACTAGTATAAATACTGAACTGCTCAGTATGGTAAAAGGGCTTCACCTAGAGGCATGGTGAAGACCGCTCTTGTATATAGTTTATAAGTTGCTTAAAGCTTACTTTAAAGTTCCTTGATGTGTGAGACTTTTTATTACATCACTATCTAATAGTGATTGACTACTATTCTAACTACCCTGAGATGGCGCTGCTCTTGAGCACCACAGCAAGCAGTGTCATAATGCATGTGAAATCTATCTTCGCCAGTCATGGAATTCCCAGGATTGCCGTTAGCGACTGTTCTGCCCTCGCAACGCGATCCTATGCAGAGCTAGACAGATAGCGAACAACTCGATATCTTCCAATAAAATCACAAGGCTTGACTTTTCTTGTAATGCTTTACTGAAAGATTCTTACTGTAAAACTGAAATACAACACAGAAATGGAAGGACACATTAGTATACAGACGCATAATTGATATGTATACACAAATTTAGGTACGCCTGGGCAACACGGTACATCTGGCAACGAATTACATTTAGCAAGCTGGAAGGCATTCTCTTTAAATTAGCCCTGTACATAGTGTATCAAATACGGCTGCTAGTTAACCAGCTAGACAGAGAAAGTTACAACTAAACATTTTCTACAACATGCAGTGTACGCTAATCGTCTATAGCATTCTAAGTACTCACAGACAAACAATTTCCAAGACTGAAGCATGGGGACAATACAACCGAGGAGCACCGTGGCGCAGGTCTTGTTCCGGCGGCAGCTCCACGAGGAATGAACTTGCAGTGCCGTGGGGAGCGTGGTGACCTCATCACGCTCGGGGTCGTGACGTCGTCGCGTTTGCCGGTAGTTGCGTCGCTGGCCGTTGGGGCCTAGGTCGGGAGCAGGAGCTGGAGGCCAGGCTGGGCCGGTGCTTGCCGCGGGAGCGGAAGATAGCGGCGCTCCCGGCGGCTGATCGATGCGGCCGAAGACGCTGGGCCGGGCTGTGCCGGCAGCCTTTCTGGAGAGCCGAGTCGGGCCGGCAGCCGCCTCACGCACGTCACGTCGTACGTGACGTGACGTCAGCACGCTAAGGCGCGTCTTAAAGGGGCAATGGCCCTAAACGGTGAGTTAAAGGGGCAACGGCCCTAACAGGTAAGTTATACATATATAAGTAGGTTATGTACATACAGTAAGGTTAAGTTAGAGGGAGAGACAGCACACTCCCCGCTTGGTACAATTCCATTTGTACCACTACAGATACAAAATAACCTGGAGAAAACGTCCTTTGGCTGCTACACGCTCAGAGTCCGTTCTCTAGATTTCTTCGGAAAGGAGGACTACGATCTCTGAGACTGGCCTCAGAAACACCTTGACAGTCTCTTCCTTGACGATCTTCACCTCCACCTTGCGGACCCTCTTGTCCCTGCTCGGCAGAGTTTTGACGGCCAGTCCCACTGGCCATTCGTTTGTGTGCTTGGCTGTCTTTCAGCAAGACGACATCTCTCACTTTGACATTCGGCTTGTCTTCTGTCCATTTCCTATGGCTCTGTAGGGTGGGCAAATACTCTCCTCCCCATCTCTTCCAAGAAGTGTCTGCATGACGCTGTACTTGCTTCCACTGCTTCCCGTGCAGCTCGGCCGTGTCGAAGTTTCCAGAGGGAGCTGAAATAGCACTCATCTTTTGAGTCAGGAGCATCGCTGGGGTGGGGACTGCAGGCGTGTCTGGGTCGGTGGACCCCGGCACCAGGGTTCTCCTGAGCGAGCAGAGGCGCCCCGCAGCCTGCTCCCCGCTACTCGGAAGACGGCGTCCAGGAGGGCGAAACGGCAGGGGTGCCGCCCAGCTGTGTCTATCGTCCTTGGACCTTTCAAGCACTGAGCATCCTAGGCCATCTGTGCTCACAGTGGGGCCTGCCTCTTCCTCACAGGCAGAGGAGGTTGACCTATGATGCTGCGTCATGTCGTCGTAGTCCTCCTTTACCTGGATCCTGTTTGGGCATGGGCTGAGACAGGATGTGCGACCGTTGCGCGACACGTTTGCTTTATAGACGCTGACATCCGCTGGTTTGTGGACTGTTCCCAGGCAAACTCCACCCACGAGGACCCATCCCAAGTCAAGCCGCTGCGCATAGGGAGCATCGTGGGGCCCGTTGATGTGCTCACGTACCTTGTGCACCCTTAAGATGTCTCTTCCCAAGAGTAGGAGGATTGGAGCGTCCGGGTCCACAGCTGGAATCTTATTGGCAATTGGCTGTAGGTGGGGCTGATGGCGTGCGACCTCTAGGGAGGGGATTTCCGTCCTGTCCTCTGGCATCATGTCGCACTCAATCAAGGTGGGGAGGGGAAGCTGTAGTTTCCCATCCATGGACTCGATCATGAAGTTCCCGACTCTCCTACCCGTAGTCTCTGTTGTCCCTGCACAGGTTTTTAGCGTGTACGGAGCGGTGCTGGCCTTGACGTCGAAGAGATTGAAGAATTCCGTCTTCGCTAGGGACTTGTTGCTTTGTTCGTCGAGCACTGCATATATTTTGATTGCCTTCTCCTTTCTCCCTGCAGGATATGCTTTAACCAAGCAGATTTTGGAGCATGAGCGTGGGCTGCTTGCATTTCCGCAAACCTCTGTACACTTGGAGGTGACTGAAGATGTGCTTTCGCTTTGCTCCCCGCTATCCTCTTTGTCAACCGCGGCGCTCTCGGTGGTTGACGGAGGAGGACCTGGATGCAGGGCTGCTATGTGTTTTTCGCTGTTGCACTCAAGGCACTTGATTGTCGCCTTGCAGTCTTTTGCCATGTGCGTAGTCGACCCACAACACCTGAAGCAGATGCGGTTCTCTTTCAGGTATGACGTGCGCTCATCAATGGGCTTGTTTCTAAAGCTTCGACACTTTTTGAGTGGGTGGGGCTTCTTGTGTATAGGACACTGACGATCTGGGTCATCCACTTCATTCCCAGCAGAACTGGATTGGTTGACTGAGGGTTCGGCTGGAACCTCTGTTTTGTGCACACTCACAGAGGCTTTGTTGCTGTCCTTTGTGGGTTTCTCTGTTCTCGAAGGAGCGTAACTGCTGGAGGTGGAGAAAGCGAAACTTGGATCATTCCTCACCCTTGCCTGTTGTTGGACAAACCTGGAGAAGAGAGAGAAGGGGGGAAATGCCACTCCATTTTCCTCCTTGTACTTGGATCCCTTAGCTATCCATTTCTCTTGAAGGTTGTGGGGGAGCTTTTCCACTATTGGGTTTACCCCGCGAGCCGTATCCAAATACGAGAGGCCGGTCAGGTAACCTTCTCCCTTGGCACACTCCAGTTCGAGGAGAATGTCGCCCAGTTCTCTGAGCTCGACATTATCCTTGTTGGTTAGCTTCGGGAAGTCCTCAAGCTTCTTGAGCAGTGCGTGTTCGATGACTTCTGGTGTCCCATAACAGTCGTCGAGACGTTGCCAAACCAGGTTGAGGCCTGCTGTGGGATTGAGGACGTGCGCTGAGCGAATTCTCTTCGCCTGCCTTGACGACTCGGCTCCGAGCCACTTTGTCATCAAGTCTAGTTCTTCTCTGGCTGACAGATTCAAGTCCTTGGTGGTACTCAGGAAGGATACTCTCCATGACCAATAATTTTCAGGGCGGTCATCGAATTCTAGGAGGCCTGAACTTAATAATTCTCGGCGAGTGAGGTACCTGGCGAAGTCTTGTGCGCCTTGCAGCTCGGGCGAGGACTGCTTAGCTGGATTGGCCGAGTGTTGTGGAGGTCTCTGCAGGCGAGTCTTACTCGTTTCTTCTCTTTTAAGCTCAGTGTCTCCGGAAACGGGCCGTTTGTTGCTGTGGTGAGTAGCTAGTTCTACGTCGAGATACCTGAATGTTTCCTTTGGGAACACTTTGGAGTGTTGTTGGACATACTCATTTGTACGTTGCACTGGACTGAGGGGCTGTTCCAGGTCATATGTTTCCTGGCTGGGCTCCCCGCGTTCGCTCTCCTCATCTTCTTCGTAAGCTGCGGCTTCGGCTTTAGCGGCAGCTCTCTGGCTTTGGAGAATGTGGAGAATGGCAGCGAGATCAGCTCTCTGCTTTACAAGGTCAGCTTTCTGCTTCATCATACTAGCGTCGAGGTCGGCTCTCTGCTTCATGAGGTCAGCTTCTTTTTCAGCGAAGGACAATTGCGCCTGGGTGGCCTTTGCCTTGGCACGTGCTTTGGCGGCTGTAGAAGCTGTCGATGACGACGGTCTGCTGGACCGCCGAGATGACCTAGAGGATACTTTAGAGAACTGTGACTTGGCATCGTTTGCTGGGAGAGCTGTCGGTGACGACGGTCTGCTGGACCACCGAGATGTTCTAGAGGCTGCTTTAGAGGACTGTGACTTGGCCTCGTTTGCTGGGAGAGGCTCATTCTTCTCGATTGGCTGGTCGACTTCCTCTAGAGTATATTGTTTTCCTGAGCGTAGACTCATGGTAGCTGAGTGGTATCTTCCTGTGCTTGAGCCCGCTGTGCTGTTGTCTTTTTACTGTTCTGCCCTCGCAACGCGATCCTATGCAGAGCTAGACAGATAGCGAACAACTCGATATCTTCCAATAAAATCACAAGGCTTGACTTTTCTTGAAAGATTCTTACTGTAAAACTGAAATACAACACAGAAATGGAAGGACACATTAGTATACAGACGCATAATTGATATGTATACACAAATTTAGGTACGCCTGGGCAACACGGTACATCTGGCAACGAATTACATTTAGCAAGCTGGAAGGCATTCTCTTTAAATTAGCCCTGTACATAGTGTATCAAATACGGCTGCTAGTTAACCAGCTAGACAGAGAAAGTTACAACTAAACATTTTCTACAACATGCAGTGTACGCTAATCGTCTATAGCATTCTAAGTACTCACAGACAAACAATTTCCAAGACTGAAGCATGGGGACAATACAACCGAGGAGCACCGTGGCGCAGGTCTTGTTCCGGCGGCAGCTCCACGAGGAATGAACTTGCAGTGCCGTGGGGAGCGTGGTGACCTCATCACGCTCGGGGTCGTGACGTCGTCGCGTTTGCCGGTAGTTGCGTCGCTGGCCGTTGGGGCCTAGGTCGGGAGCAGGAGCTGGAGGCCAGGCTGGGCCGGTGCTTGCCGCGGGAGCGGAAGATAGCGGCGCTCCCGGCGGCTGATCGATGCGGCCGAAGACGCTGGGCCGGGCTGTGCCGGCAGCCTTTCTGGAGAGCCGAGTCGGGCCGGCAGCCGCCTCACGCACGTCACGTCGTACGTGACGTGACGTCAGCACGCTAAGGCGCGTCTTAAAGGGGCAATGGCCCTAAACGGTGAGTTAAAGGGGCAACGGCCCTAACAGGTAAGTTATACATATATAAGTAGGTTATGTACATACAGTAAGGTTAAGTTAGAGGGAGAGACAGCACAGCGACAATGGTCCGTGCTTCAAGTGTAAGGAGTGGCAACAGTTTGCAGCACATTATGACTTTCAGCACATCACATCCAGTCCTTTGTATGTTCAGTCAAATGGTAAGGCAGAGAAAGGTGTTCAAGTTCTCAAGCAGCTACTGAAGAAAGCGACAGAAAGCAAGTCTGATCCTTATCTCGCCCTGCTGAGCTACCGAGCCTCACCTTTAGACTGTGGTTCTTCACCTGCTGAACTACTAATGGGTCGCAAGTTGCGCACCACGCTACCCTGCTGTGCAAAAGAACAGCAAAGTGAGGAACTGAGACAGAGACTTCAACTGTTAAAGCTGAAACAGAAATCATACCACGTCATCCAAAACTCTAAAACCATTGACAAGGGATGATGTTGTCAGGATTGAGGATCCAGATGCATGGAACAGGAAAGCTACAGTTCTTGAGGAAGTAGGACCAAGGTCATACAGTTAGAACTGAGGAAGGACAGATTCTCAGGAGGAACCGCCGTTCCCTCCTAAAAACACAAGAGACTATTCAAGACCAGATTGATGACAATGCCGCAACTGCATCTTGTCATTCACCGCCAGAACAATCTCATGAAGACACATCAGACTTACCCGTGTTGAGAAGATCCACATGTGAAGTAAAAGAGCCTGATAGACTTAATCTTTGAGTACAATGTAAAGCTTTGAAAATGTGTTGACTGTTTTGAAAATGTTTATGTTTATAGAGCACTAAGAAAAGTGTTACTGATATTATCTTTATTGTTTTCTTGAAAGTTGATTGATATTGATTTTGTTAAACCTCAAAGAAAGGGGGATGTAGTGATCAATAGCATGTCATTCTATAGTGGACACTAGGTGGAGCCGTAGAGCTGTATATAGCTGTATGTATAAGACTACACTACCCAGCTATATATTATATCAAGACTACATTACCCATGAGGCTAGGCTACCCACAAGGCAGCAGTCAAGATGGAAGCCTCTACAAGATGCTGTACAAGTCCACATGTGCTCAATAAAATAACTAGCAAAAGCTAGCTGTGTTCATAATAAGAATGTCTATTTATTAATGAACATAACAACAGTGACGATTAAAATTGAAGAAAACGCAAGCCCAAAATGTTTTAAGGCCGCGATCCGCCCAGCCGTCGAAGCAGAGCTGGAGAGTCTGGAACATTCAGGTGTACTGTCCAAGGTAGACTGGAGCGAGTGGGCTACACCCATCGTCCCTGTGATGAAAAAGTCATTGAGCAGCACGCCTGGGGAACCAAGGAAGGTTCGCATCTGTGGGGACTTTAAGGTAACAGTGAACCCGGTCCTTCACACCGTACAATATCCACTTCCGCGGATTGAAGATATTTTCGCCTCGCTATCTGGAGGGAAATGCTTCACTAAGATCGATCTGGCCCAGCCGTATCTGCAAATGGAGGTAGAAGAAGCATCAAAAAAATACCTCACAATCAACACCCATAAAGGTCTCTACCAATACAACCGGCTGGTATTCGGGGTAGCATCAGCTCCGGCTATTTGGCAGAGGGCAATGGAACAAATCCGGCAAGGGATCCCAGGGACCCAGTGTTACTTGGACGACATCCTGGTCACGGGCGAAAATGACAGTGATCACCTTGCCAACCTGGAGCAGGTGCTCACTAGTTTGCAGGAATAGGGGCTCCGAGCTAACCGCCCCAAATGCGAGTTTTTTAGAAAACAGATCTCGTATTGTGGCCACGTTATCGATAAAGAGGGGTTACATAAGTCCCCAGAGAAGACTGAGGCAGTAGTCAAGGCTCCAGCACCGGAAAATGTGTCACAACTGAGGTCGTTCCTCGGGCTGGTAAACTACTACCATAAGTTCTTGCCAAATTTGTCTACAATACTACACCCACTGAACGCCCTACTGCAAACTGGGGTGCCATGGAAGTGGAGTGACGAATGTAGATGAGCTTTCCAGAAGAGCAAAACACTAATCACATCGAAAGAGGTATTGGCCCATTACGACCCGGCATTACCAATTCGGTTGGCATGTGATGCGTCACCCTATGGCATTGGAGCGGTGCTGTCGCACAAATTCTCGGACGGCTCAGAGAGGCCAATAGCCTTTGCGTCACGATCACTAACCTCAGCTGAGCGTAACTATGCCCAGATTGACAGGGAGGCCCTCAGCCTAGTGTGGGGAGTGAAAAAGTTCAATCACTATCTGCACGGGCAGAAATTCACCTTGCTGACTGATCACCAGCCTCTTGTCTCCATTTTTAATCCGAAGAAGGGCGTTCCGGTGATGACTGCGCAACGACTACAAAGATGGTCACTTTTTCTAGGGGCGCACCACTATGAGATTGAATATAAGGGCACAAAACAGCAGGGAAATGCTGATGGGCTATCACGCCTGCCACTGCCTACTGCGGAGGAAGCACCAGCAGTGGATCCTGTCGAAATATTCCATTCGACTATAGTTGAATACCTACCGGTAACTAACGCTTGTATCGAAAAGGAAACCCGAAATGCCCAACACTGTCTCGGGTATATGATTTGACGGTGAAGGGATGGCCAGCACATGGCGACTCACTGTTGCCAGCATTCTCGACAAGGAGAGAACAGCTGTCAGTGTGCCAGGGGACCTTGATGTGTGGATCCCGAGTGGTAATTCCACCCAAGTTAAGGGAGAGAGTGCTCAATGAGCTTCATGAGGGTCATCTGGGGGGGGTAAAAATGAAAAGCCTAGCCAGGGCTTATGTGTGGTGGCCGGGAATCGATAAACAAATCGAGGACCTGACCAAGAGCTGCTCAGGATGCCAGAAAGTCCAAAATGCACCACCACAGGCCCCTCTACACCCATGGGAGTGGCCCTCATCTCCATGGCAACGGGTGCATATTGATTTTGCTGGTCCATTCATGGAGTCAATGTTTTTAATAGCCGTGGATGCGCACTCGAAATGGCCTGAGGTCATCAAAATGTCCTCCACCACCACGGAGAAAACTATTGCAGTCCTACGGACCATTTTTGCCAGGAATGGCTTGCCAGAACAGATTTGCTCCGACAACGGACCACAGTTTGTGTCCGATGAGTTCCGGAGGTTCTTGAAAAAGAATGGGGTAAGGCATTACACATCCGCCCCGTATCATCCAGCCACAAATGGATTGGCTGAGAGGTTCGTACAAACCTTTAAGAAGGCAATAAAAGCTATGTACAATGACAACATTCCGCTGCAGCACAAGGTGGACAATTTCCTGTTCGCCTACCGGAATGCGACACATGCAGTCACCAACCAGGCCCCAGCCATGATGTTCTTTAACCGAAGGTTAAGGTCTCGCCTGGATTTGCTCAGACCAAACGTACGAAGAGATGTTGAGAGTAAGCAATTCCAGCACATCCATGAGAAGCCAACAAGGAGCTTCAATGTAGGGCAACCAGTCTTGGCCCGCGACTACCGAACAGAAAAATGGCAGCCAGGAACGATATGCACACGGCAGGGCCCACTAATGTACACAGTGGACGTTGGGGAGAGCATCGTGAGACGCCATGCTGACCAGATCCTAGAGTCACAGGAACAAGTCAACCCCATGCCTCGCTCATACGTACCTGGTGATGAACCTGACGTACAGGTCGCATCTACCCCAGAAAGTAGCATCGGAAGCTGATGAACCAACCGACGACAGGGGGCCAGAATCGCCTCCGCACCAAGAGCAAGACACTCGGGAAAGGCGCTATCCAGAAAGGATCAGGAAGCCTCCCCAAAGACTGAATATATAAATAGACTATTTTCAGCTAATGTTGCATGTTAAAAGTGTTAATTGTAATTAGTTTGATATTTAATTGTTAAATGAGTGTTATGGTACTGTTAATCTAAAAGGGGAGGAATTGTAATGTATATACCTTTAAGGGGGGAAACTATCTTCTACAGCTCATGTATACTGCAGTACCGGCAGTGACCACACCTGTCTATAGCCCTGAGTAGTTATCTGTACAGATCAGTTCCAGCGTTGAGTAAACACCTGTTGTACCGTTCTCCTGCAGTCTGTGTCTTATTATACACAGACACAACAAGGCTGGTTAACAAAATTGAGGCTCATGGAAGTGATGGGTCAGTGGCAGCTTGGATAGCGAGTTGTGGTAAATGGCTGTTTTTCAGACTGGAGGATGGTAGACAGTGGTGTTCCCCAAGAGTCAGTGCTGGGGCCACTGCTTTTTTTGATATATATAAATGACCTGGATATTGGAATACAGAGTAGAATTTCTAAATTTGCTGATGACACCAAACTTGGGGGTGTGGCAAACAGTGAGGATGATACCAATCGACTGCAACAGGACATAGAAAGGCTAGCAGAATGGGCAGATGGGATTTAATACAGAGAAGTGTGAGGTGATGCATTTTGGCAGAAGGAACAGGGAGAGGCGATATACACTTAATGGCACAGTTTTAAAGAGTGTGCAGGGACAGGGGGACCTGGGGGTTAATGTACATAAGTCCCTGAAGGTGGCAGGACATATTGAGAGAGTAGTTAGCAAAGCATATCGGATCTTGGGCTTCATAAATAGAGGTATTGAGTACAAAAGTAGAGAAGTTATGCTGAACCTTTATAAAGCGCTAGTTAGGCCACAACTGGAGTATTGCATCCAGTTCTGGTCACTACACTTTAGGAAGGATGTGAAGGCCCTTGAGAGGGTGCAAAGGAGATTTACCAGAATGGTTCTGAGGATGGGGGATCTTATCTACAAGGACAGGTTGGAGAAGCTGGATTTGTTTTCATTAGAGCAAAGGAGGTTGAGGGGTGATTTGGTAGAGGTGTACAATATTATGACGGGTTTGGATAGGCTAGATGGGGAAAGGCTGTTCCCACTAGTTGATGGCACAAGGACTAGGGGACACAGATTTAAGGTTTTGGGCAAGAGATACAGGGGTGATGTGAGGGAAAACAATTTTTATGCAGCAAGTGGTGAGGACCTGGAACTTGCTGCCGACGGAAGTGGTGGAAGCGGAGACACTCAATGTTTTCAAGGGGAGACTGGATAGGCACTTGAGGGAAATAAACTTGCAGGGCTACGGGGATAGAGCGGGGAAATGGGACTTACTGGATTGCTCTACTGAGAGCCGGCACAGACTCGATGGGCCGAATGGCCACCTTCTGTGCCATTATGACGCTATGACTACATTTCCGAGTCAGTTTGAGCCTTAGCATATCACAGAAATCACACAGTGCAGATAGAGGCCACCTCGGCCCATCGAGCCTGCACCGACACACATCCCACCCGATCCCCGCAACCCCCACACCAACACACACCCCACCCTATCCCCGTAACCCCACGTATTTAATCCCCCTAACACTAAGGGTCAATTTATCATAGCCAATCAACCTAACCCGCACATCTTTGGACTGTGGGAGGAAACCGGAGCACCCGGAGAAAACCCACGCAAACACGGGGAGAATGTGCAAACTCCACACAGACAGTCACCCGAGGCCGGATTCGAACCCGGGTCCCTGGCGCTGTGAGGCAACATATGATTTATATTCCACAAGTTTGGAGCCAGTGTGAAGCCAAAGCCACTTGCCACCAACGCTAAACTTATGTGAATGTACCCTTAAGGAATATACTAAGGGAACATTACCAGTGAATCTGTGATCAGATTACACAAACTGACACAGATTGCAAACCCGTTTCAATGTACAATCCACCGTTATTTTTAGCAGATAATTTACAACTAAGCGGGTCCCATTTTTTTCCCAATAGGAACGTGTGATTGGGCGCTCTGTGGGGCCAACCTTGGCTAGGGGCGGCTGACTTCTTGCTCCAAGTGCAGGGTTTGCGGTTCAAATTGCCCGCCTCCTGAGGTCAGAGGTTGGAGGTCAGTGCTGGGGTGAAGCAGTTCCGGGAGCGGATGGCGGCCCGCTTCCCCGCCGTGCGGAGGATGGGGACCTTCACCTTCGTCGGTGAGTGTTTACCAGAGAGAAACAAAACGTGATCCCGGGCCGGGGGGACATTTAACCTTCGTGGGAGCGGGGTTCGTGGACCAACCCTCACCTGAAGCGGCCGAGGCCGGCCTGTGGGCGGGGCTCAGTCGGCTTCCAGCTCCTCGGGCCGCTGCCGGTGTCTCCTTGCAGCCGGGGACCCGCCTAGCCGGGACTGTCCCACCCCCGCTCCAGCCGGGACTGTCCCACCCCCGCTCCAGCCGGCCCTGCCAATGATTGGTGACACGGCCCCAAGCCGGCTCCCCCACCAAAACGAAATGTCCCCCCAGCATGGGGGGTTTTGTCTTCACTTTGCCCAGAAATGAAATGCAAAAAGAGCAGGGGAGTTATCCCCGGTGTCTTGGCCAATATTTATCCCCTAATCAGCATCACTAAAAAACATTATCTGGTTGTTATCACATTGCGCACAGCAAGCTCCCACAAACAGCAATGTGTCTGCCACATTTCCAACAGTGACTACACTTCAAAAGTCATTGGCTGTAAAACGCTTTGGGATGTCCTAAGGTTGTGAAAGTTGCTACATAAATGCAAATCTTTCTTTCACTTTGCCCAGAAATGTGTTCTAAATGTTGATTTTTTCTTCCTGCCATCAGTCCTAAACTCGGCCCTTGGTTGAACTCCGTTCACTTGCCCTACAGCCATCGTATTACCTTAAAAGTAATGGTCCAGATTTACTTTTTTTTTTGTTCTCGGTGTGTGGGCGACGCTGGTAAGTCCACATTTCCCCCCCTCCCCCATCCCTAGTTGCCCTGAGAAGGTGGTGGTGTTGGGCCCTTTTGAACTGTCACAGTCCTCTGGGTGAAGGTGGTCCCACAATGGTGTTGGGTAGGGAGTTCCAGGATATTGAAAAAGCGACAATGAAAGAACAATGAAATGTGCCCAAGTCAGGATAGCGAGTGACCTAGAGGGAACTTGGTGGTGATGGTGTTCTCCGACATTACTGATCTTGTCCTTGGTTGTAGCGCTCACATGGGACGGAACTGCTGTCGAAGTAACCTTGGTTAGTTTCTGCAGTACATCCAGTAGATCGTACATGCAAGATCATCAATGTTTTGACATTACGTTTGTTACTAACAAAGACTAAACAGTAATGTAGACTGAATTAGTTTAAATCGTGTACTCGAAAAGCCTGTCTTTTCCCTTCAATGATGCTAATAACATTGGAGAAGGATGAATTTCAGGACCAAGGACATTGTACTGTAAAGATCAGCAGATGTAAATAAATAGGGTAGGTGGAGAAATATTGAGCTTAAAGAATTATTAATTATTAAGATTGAAACACAAGCTTTTAAAACACGGGCTTTTCATCACAGCAGGGGGTAGCGTGAAAGCAGAAGGTTGCTGCAATATAAAAGGCAATGGCCTGAAATTTGCGGTCAGTGGCCCCAAAGAAAGTGCCCACAGCTTCTCTGCGAGAGGTTTGCCTTTTTTGACACGTAAGTGATTTCCGTGCAATAGAATAGGGAATCCCTAGAGCGCTCTGCTGTGACGTCAACAAGCTGTCTAAGCAGCCAATCACATTGCAGAATTCTCATGCAGGGAAGCAGGAAATGAAAACCTGCTTTTATCCTGACTTTAAAAATGTTACAGAGAGCAAAAGAAAGATTGGATCTCATACATAGGGATAAGGTGGAACTTGAAATATCATGCGCAAACACCTTAAAAAAAAAAAAAAAAAAAAAAAAAAAAAATTGATTTTTTAAAAAAAGTTTCTTAAAAATTGTAATTTTTATCATAATGAAGAAATTTGACACTCTACAAAATTAAAATTAGTTTTTCAGGGTCATAATGTTTGTTTAGCAGTTAAAACCACAGTTACACCTAATTCAACAATTCAACATTTAATGGGGTAGTTAACAGCGATATTACTGTGGAAAAGCCCATGTTTCCGTCACTGTCACTGATTACCGGCTATGGGGGCGGGTGCATCAATGACTGACTACAACTTCAGGATTTCCGCATTTAGATGCGCATGCGCTATATCCTGACGTTGCAGTCAGTTTCAAAGGGGTAATAACGGCGACGTTGTTAGTTTGCCATTATTACCCACAGCAAATTCCAGCCCAATATGTTGCGATTAGAGCATGCATCAAAGATTGTTTACAACAAAACTATGGCAAGAGAAAGGCAGTGATAGGAAGTAACAATATGGCGTGAAAAGACATGGGGCCTCTCATCTCTGTTTGCCAATTGGTTCAAACAACTGGGTGGTCATAAAACATCAGGTCGTGTTGCATCCAGCAGGAAGAAGATTATAAAGAGAGATGCCACATTTTTACTTGGTTAGAAAGGAAGAGACCTCTTGCTACCTTCGAAGCCCGGTGGTGTGAACAGGCTCGGAGAAGCCATCTTCACGGTTCCTCATTAATTCCACACACACAAGTTTTAGACGTCAGGATAATGTGCGCTGCTATGTTTAGGTTGTTTAACATTATGATTTTGTCAATAATAAATGAAGTAAATTATCAGACTTATTACTGTCTCTAGCTTTATGAATCTTTAAAGAGTAAAAGACTTATCCAACAGTACATACTCCAGCCATAGTGTGCTGGTGATGGAGGGGGTGGATATTGAGCCCAGTGGCATAATATCTTGAATACTTCAATAAGGTTCCCCTTCGATCACCCTCTTTCAAGATTGAAGAGTCCTAGTGTTCTCTAATTACCCCTCACAGGTCAGTCTTTGTTGTTCTTCACTGTATTGCCTCCAAGGCTAGAATAATTCCTTGTGTCAAGGTAGCAAAACTCAACACAGTGTGGGCTAACTTATATTCTATGGATTTGTAACAGTGACATTTTAAACCAAAATAAGTGAATATTTTGCCCATGAGTGCCATTTGACATGTCTACGAACTGACTGGATTGAGAATCAGCATGGATGCAACCCTCTAACCAGAACTGAAATGCTGGAAACTGGGACATAATATCTGGAGTTGGTGCAGTGCAGCCCTGGATTTAATTTGGATCTGCCAAATGCCATTTGTTAGAAAGGAGATTCACTGATTTTGGTTTTGATGTCCATCACCTAAAAAAAATAAACCATTTATTTTTATGTTTACATGGTTGTGCAATCTGTGTTAGCTCTAAAATCCATTGCTTCCGATGTTGACAGCACTGTGTCTTCGAATATATGGGCAGGGTGTGAGCTACTGTATAACGTGGAATTGTAGTTTACTTTGCACATTGCAACATGGGTACTACAATTGGTGCCTTGGGCTAGGAAGCAGAAAGATGAGCCACCATTCCTGTTCCTGATTATTACCCAGTGACCCCTGATTATTACCCAGTGACCTCTGCAAGAGGGCAAGAACAGTATCAGGCTTGGCTGGAATCCGCTCTAGGTTCACACGTAAACAAATGCTACTTGGGTGGTGTTTGTTGGAATGTACTCTCGCCATGAGCCAGTGTCTTCAAGGAGGAAGGAAACATTTTTAAAAAAGTATTAAAGTGTTAAAAACATTTGAAATAGTCATCGCTTTAAGTCATTGCTCCCTCTTTGATTTTTACATACAAAACTTTTACCTGTCCTTTGCAGCAGTTTTGTCTTACTTTTTCAGGCTGTCAGAGTGAAGATTAAGATTTAACTTCTGTTTTGGGTAAATTCATTAAGATAAATGTACTTTAGTAATCCCTCTAAGGCCACGTGATCTTAGGGCAGTGTGTTGAAAATGAGTGCATATCAAGAATCTGGACTTGTCCGATTCGCAGCTGGCACAGTTTTCCATCAGTTGGTTTTAATGAATGGAAAATCATGTATGGCGTGAATCAGGTGCACTGATCTCCGCCTGAATTCCCAGTATGTGTTCCCATCATGTGAAGCATGCTGCTAGTTGTGCTAAATCGTTAACATTTAACCTATGGAATGGAGGCTGTGGCATCTCCCTTTGGGGGAGGGGAAAGAGAAAGAAAGATGGATTTGCATTTATATAGCACCTTTCACGACCTCGGAATGATCCAAAGCACTTTACCGCCAATGAAGTACTTTTGAAGCTAATTTGCGCACAGCAAGGTCCCACAAACAGTAATGTGATAGCTAGGACACCAGGGAGAACCCTTTGAATGGTGCTATGGGATCTTTTATTCCCACCTGAGAGGGCAGACGGGGCCTTGGTTTAACATCTTATGCGAAAGATGGCAATTCTGAGTACTGCACAGGAGTGTCAACCTAGATTTTGTGCTGAAGTCTCTGGAGTGGGACTTGAACCCACAGGCTCAGAGGCGAGAGTGCTAACAACTAAGCCACAGCTAACACCTCAGATTGAGACCTTGTGCTTCCTAGTGGCTGGCCAAAAAGGGACATTGACAGAAGTCTTGTAGCAGATTGGCATATTCTCAGCATCCAAGCATGTGTCGAGGCATCTGAAGAAATAGAGATAGATTACAGTGGGAAAAAGTACATGAGGAAGAGTTTATAAATTGTCATGGTGCTTCTAACAAATGAACAGCATCCATTGCAGACTTCAGAAAATGTTGTTCTTGACAAGTGCAGAGGTACCTGGGAATGTGCATTGTCAATCAGGTTGGTTCCTATGATGGTATTTATCTGGGCTAATTCATGAAAATTTTATGACCGCATTTGGAGGTTTTTCTCCTCAACTGGGTACTGTAATGTGCCATAGTTCTAAAATATGTGAGGGAATCCGATAGAGGCGTTCACAGTTGATTTTCTCAGAATTTCCCTCTGCCTTTCAGTGTATATCCTTTCACTTGTCTACATTTTGTTTTATTGCTGTTTATTTTCCATTGATCTCTTCCATTTCTTTAATACTTGATTTCTTTTTAAACAGATATTGGTATAAATCTGACAGATCCTATGTTTCATGGGATTTATCGTGGTACTCAAAAACATCAAGGTAAGTCTTGACATGTAACCTACAGCATTTTCATTTTCCAAACCTTTTGTGAAATGCTGCTTTTTATGTTTGTGCATAGAAGCCTAATATATTTAAAGCGTTATTTTGATTGGATACTATTGAAGTTTGACATGTTATATATAAACAGTAAGCTGTTGGTCCCTTTAATGGTCATTAATAGTGGTGGTGCGATAACCAGCTCCAATTTCATATTCGTTTCTTGTCTTGCTGAAAGGAGTAAGGTGGTGGGGCCATTTAGCATCAAATGTAACATTGACTTATCTCCAAGAATTACCACTTCATCAAATAATCAGGGATAAGAATTTTCAGCCATTTAGCAGACTTCTAGCTTTTTGTCCTTGGGATACAGCTGCCTGTGAACTTTTGTTTTAATGAGAATAAAGAGAAAACTGATGCAGTTCTGGTGTGCTGGCACTAATGTACTTGGAGTGACCCCTAGTGGTAGTAAGAGTATCCTAACTCCTTGTATAGATTTATCTTTAGTAATTCACGCTTATTTGCAAATCCTAACTCGTGTCCCGATGACAAAGTAATATAACATGACAGTGGTTAGCTATAGCCCGTTTTTTTTAAAGAGATAATAACTGAATTCAAATATTCTGTATTTTAAAAAAAAAAACAGTTTACACAAATCAGGGAAAAATACTGAGAAAATATGAATTTCTTTCAGTATGAAAGACATATATAAAACAGCCTCTTTTAAATGCTGCCTTTAGCTGCACAATATCAGTTGGATTGTTTTTACACGCTTCTTCCAGATAACCTGGATGTTCAAGTAAACCTACAGTTAGGAGATGGTATTGTCCACATTTCTAACATTAATTGTGCCAAATATCTGTATCTATATCTACGTGTGCCAAATATACCACTTGCTGTTAGGGTTCTCACTCACCAGACTCAAAGCTTCATCCTTAAAAGAGTCACTGCATTTTGTTTACTGCGCAGAAAAAGTGCTCTTGAGGGAGAGGTACTCATTTCTTTGCATTTTAATTATCTCCCAATTGATATACTCCATTCCAGCTAAAGATTGGATCGATTAAAAAAGAAAAAAGTTACAGATGCTGGAACTCTGAATTAAAACCAGAAAGTACTAGAAATACACAGCAGATCAATCAGCATCTGAAAAGACAAGCTAATGCTTTGGATATGATCCTTCATTATCAGAACAGATGATGGGTCTGCCATAAAACATTAATCCATATTTTAATTTTTCAGATGCTGCTGGACCTGCTGTGTAGTTCCAGCATATTCTGGTTTTATCCTTGCTTAAAATTCTTTTTCGCTCTCCTCTTTCACTAGCTGGTTAATATGCTTTGCTGCTGCATTTCTTCTATCTAGTTTATCCTTTAAACTCCATTTTATTCGTATATTTTCAGGCTTCACCTTTGCCTATTTGCTTACTTAACAGTAACTGCACGTCATGCTAATTTATTGCATGTGAAGCATCTTGAAACATTTTTGAGACAAGATAAGTTACTACATAAATGCAAGTCCTTCCATTCCTAGCTGTCTCCTCATTACCTGAACAAAGAGAGAAAATGTAAAGGAGATAAATTCTGAAAGAATTTTGAAGTCTGACAGGAGGAGGAAAAAAAAGTAAAAGCGAAGAAAACAAAATTAATTTAACTGATGGGCTGGATTTTTCCAACCTCGGCGGGTCTGGGTCGGGCGACGTCCGTGGCGTGTGGGGACCTTGCATTGGTTTCGATCCCGGCCTCCAACAAAATTTTATGATGATTGGGCCCACCCTGCGAAGCTCCCGGCCAATTAATAGGAAGCGGGTCTGATGACATCATTGATGACGCGTCATCAGCCGGTTCCTTAAAGGGACCATGTTCAAATTGATTTTGACAGTTCTGCTGTCAGTGTTCAGCATTGAGGTGCTGCAAACACTAACAAGCACTGCACAAAGGTGCACAGCTGCATCCAGGCTCTCCCACTTATGGAGGGAGTCACAGCATGCAGGGAGCTTCTCTGCCCTTCCCATGGGCAGTACAGACCTCCCCAGGACACCAACGCAGCCTGGTTGCACATTGCACAGGAGGGCACAAGCAGGGATGTTGTCAGGAGTACCTGGCTGCAGTGGTGCAAACCTTTCAATGATCTCGGTAGATCACGAAACGTTACTGCAAAGCCACACTCAACCTCATCCTCATGTGCCACTCATCACATCCCCATCACTCTGCCTCCCCTACAATACTCCTGCACATCCTTATTCACACCAACTTACCTTGCACCTCCACCCATCCCCATCTATCTACATTATCACTTCTCCACTCACCCTCATCCTAGTCCAATCATACCATCTAACAACACACACGGGTAGGCACTTGAGTGTTTTAGCCAGTGTTCGTGTAAACTTTCTGTTAATGTGTTGTCCAGCATCCTTATTGTCACTTTACCTTCTTGGACAGGTTTGTGTGCACCTTTGAAAGTGTCTTAGTGAGTTGCACTGAATGGTGAGACATAACATTCCCCCTCCCCCAATGGTGCTGAGTGTGAAAGGAATGGCCTGGACTTTGTAGGGATGCTTTATGGTGCTGGTGTGGGGTGGTGCCAACCTGGTGCATCATGTGGCAGTCAGGGTGTTAAGTGAAGCAAATCCTGACATGGTGAGGCCATCGTTGGCATCCCGGGCAGCAATGTGCACAGGTAATGATGCCCTGTGTCCAGTGCAGCATCAGTTGATTGTGGAGAAGGTTGGTGTTGTTGGTGCTGCTGGCGTGCCTGGTGCTGCTGGTGTTGGGGCTGATCGTGGTGGGATTCTGAGGACCAAGGTGAGATTTTTTTCAAGGGCACCGATGCTGATGGAGTAGATGGCAGATGAGGTTGAGATGACAGAAGTAATGTCAATGTTGAGATAGATTGTTCCAAGGAGGTGACAGTGGATAGAGCGATTACTCCAAACACTTCAAAAGTGCATAAAGCTCAAAAGTGGCTTCCAAATACTGAAGGCTGAAGCTTCTGAGATTGGAAAGTGACCAGCTATAAAATGGCAGGTGTTAAACCACTTTTGCAGCTGTGACCTAATGAAAGAAATGGAGAGTTGTTCAGAACCCGAGATACTTACCTGGCGTGATCCCCAAGCGATGGGAACCTCGTGGAAAACTTGGGAAAATGCTTTGTACCTGGTAAAATGGTGATTAAATTGGTTTAAACACCCTCTCCACTAGCACAATTGCATGACCCGCCGCTTAGTACCGTGTCTGCAAAGCGCAGGCAGAACCGGCACTAGAGAAACTCACAAGGAGGCGGGTTTAGAGCGGGATACCGCCCCGCTGTCAATCTTTTGAATTTTGACAGCGGACCCACCTCCGAACCCGCCCTCTGAGTGCCAGCAAAATTCAGCTCTGAGTTTCTAAAGATTAAAAATTAGAGAGAAAAACAAACTCGGATAGATTCTAGAAATACAACACTTCCCGTTGAGAAAACCAAGCTGTATTCTTAATTTGCAATTGCTGCTCAATGTGTGGCCATGAATCCAGCGAGCCAGCACATGGAACCTCCAGTATGTCGAGAAAATAGGTGTTTGCTTCTTGTATTACCTTAATACTCACTTCATTACTTCTTGTATTAAAAACATTATTTAATTACCAGGAGCTTGGCCAGTCAAAGCACCTGATCACTTGTCTCGAATGAGAAGTTTTAGGACACAGAATCTGTTTGTGCACTCTTACAGATGACTTTTTGGATGTAGTACAGCGAGCTGTCAAAACTGGAGTTCAGAAGGTAAACAAAATTCTGTTTTATGTCAAGGAGGAAAAGAACCTTCAAAATCTTGTTTTTAAATCTTGTTTGCATACTGTTTGAATGTTGAAATAGGTTAATATTGAGTTACCAGATCACTCAGTAAAGTTAAACAAAATCCTGTAGGAATATTGGGATACCTAGACAAAAGCTGGCAACAGGCCTCGATTGCTGGAACTATACAGTGAGTATAGTTCTAGCAGTCTGTTTTGTTTCCTTGTACCTTGTGTAAATGCCCCTTTCACTGGCAGTGCTTGGTGATCTAGTAGTGTACTGAGTCTGAATTGTAATTTAAAATATTAGGCACTTTTTGTTTTCTGCATGCATTATTATGTATTAGATCCTACAGGGAACCTGATTTGAATCATTGTCTGCCATGGAATGCAGTAAGCACAGAATTCATAAGAATTGTATTGAAAATTATTCTCGCATCTCCCAATAATTATTCCCTATCTGAGTGATAGAATAAAACTCCTGTTTCCTAAATGTTTTGTTTGTATTCTGCGAGTCATTTGCATGTTTAAGAATACACATTTTCCTCCGGATAAGTATAAATGGGTAAAATTGTTAAAAAGGTGTGCATTGTACATTTAAGCTTTGTCTTACCTAATGATTTTTTCTTTTGTTCAGTTCATGATTACAGGAGGCAGTTTGCAAGATAGTAAAGATGCACTGGAACTGGCAAAGACAAATGGTAAGTTAAGAAACTTGTTCTGCTTCAATATTTCTTTTGAAAATGCACAAGGGATGCATTTATCTTGCCACAGAACTTAGTGTTAACTTTGTTGCTGATTTAAGTTATTCTTTAGATTTAAGCTGTTCCAAGGAACAGTGGTGTTACTGAAAAAAGTGTTACAGTTTATTTGTGCTGTGAATTAATAGGTTGTAGGTATTCATGGTCACCGATGTAGGTATTGGACGAATTCCTACTTAATAATCGAGTTCGACTCCAGGAGAACAATCAAAAAGGTTTTCAATGCAGGAACAGAGGAATTCAAACAGGTTGCAGAGCATAAAATAGGCCTTCACCAGACGGAGACGCCACGAGGACTGAGTAGGCAGTCCCGTGACTTGCGTGATGACGTCATCGCGTTTGCCCGCGCTTGGGACGGTCACGTGATGTGCGACGTGACGTCATCGTGTTAGCCTGCGCTCCCAAAGGAGGAAAACCCCGCACCGGCTACATCGTTAAAGGGAATTATGTCTGGTAAGTAAGGGACACTCGGTGGTACCGCTACATGCGCCCCCCCCCCCCCCCCCCCCCAGAATTCGCTTTAACGGTCGGCGTCAAACGATGAGATGGTCTGACGAGCCTGTCCGAATGACTCCTGTAGTCTTGAGACGGAGACTGCTGGGTGGCTGATGGTCTGGCGGGCGGTCGTACTTGGGTTGGCGTAACGATGATGGGTGGTCGGTGGTCTCGGCGGTCATGCTGTCTCGACTTGGCGGGCGAGGTCCAAATATATGCTGGTCGTGAGCGGATCCTTGCGTGCGTCGTGCGAATAAAACGTATTCAGCCATGCGAAGGACCGTGGAAGCGTGTGACCTCTGTAGCCCGTGGTTCGAAGCGGGCGCCGGGGCGAAACAGCTGGCTGCATCATAGTGACTGGCAGGTTGGGCAGACGCGAATCATGGCTCTGTCATTGTTGGGAAAAGGTCCCCAGTCTGACGAAATCTGCAGGAACGCCGAATGGGTGATCCAGGAGGAAAAAAACGTGGGTTTGGGCAGGTCGGTGAACTCGCGGGCAGGTCGGTGAACTCGCCGACAGGCGAGCGAACTCCGGCAGTCGGGAACGCACGGAATGGTGCGTGCTGTAGTGCTACTACGGCAACACAGAAGAGAGTGAACCGTTGCTGCGTTGATCGGTGATGACAGCAATTTTCGCGTGGCCGATCGCGGCCGCGGGATGCCCGTTGGACCCGTCCTCGATGGTCGCAGCGTCAGTAGATGTTTGCTTTTGTTGAGGGGAAAACTGTAGAGAGGGCGGCAAAGCTTCTAGTTGTTGTTGATTTCGGTAGGGGGAAAAACTGCCGGGAGGGCGGCAACGCTTCGCTGTCACGCCGAAAAGCGTGGTAGAAAAGACAGACCAGCAGGCTGACGGGCTGGTGCGGCGTCGGCGGGGGATGAGTCCTCGTAGTTTGTGAGGGGCAAGTCCTCATGGGTTGCGAGGGGCGAGTCCTCGTGGGTTGCGAGGGGTGGTTTGCGAGGACTGAGTCCCCGTGGCCTCTCCGCCGGGGCGCATTCCGATCCTGTGAGCCCGTAAATGCTGTACCCGCTCTGTGAGGGTGTTATACTTGCTGTTCTGCCGTGGGGTTGTTGAAGAGGCTGACGCTCCGAAAGTCGGTAGAGCTGTCGAAAACGGAGACCGTATCCAGATACGTGGCCTGCGCCGTATCGAGGTTGCACAAGGCGAACGGGGCTTCTACCAGGATAAAGCACGAGGGCGGTTGTTGCTCCCAGTGTTGCGGTAGCTGAGCGAAACGGCTGTAGCTTCCAGGCGTGCTTCTTTCGTGAAAGACGTTCACGAAAAATCGGGGTCCAGCTGCGCTGCTTTCGTGAAAAACGTTCACGAAAAACGGGGTCACCAATGTAGGTATTGATGAGCTCCTGTCCTCACGTCGTTGGTCACCGATTGTAGAAATTGGCGTTCGGCGGATGTTGTTCGTCGGTTGTTGTTCGTCGTGCCGTTTTTCTGTGAAAACGTTCACAGAGACGGGGTTCAGGCTGTGCGATTCCTCCGTGAAAAACGTTCACGGAGACGGGGTCACCAATTGTAGGTATTCGTGGTCACTGATGTAGGCATTGGACGAATTTCTACTTAATAATCGAGTTCGACTCCAGGAGAACAATCAAAAAGGTTTTTAATGCAGGAACAGAGGAATTCAAACAGGTTGCAGAGCTAGGTACAGGAGAGCCATAAAATAGGTCTTCACCAGACGGAGAAGCCACGAGGACTGAGTAGGCAGTCCCGTGGATTGCGTGATGACATCATCGCGTTTGCTCGCGCTTGGGACGGTCACGTGATGTGCGACGTGACGTCATCGCGTTCGCCCGCGCTCCCAAAGGAGGAAAACCCCGCACCGGCTACATCGTTAAAGGGAATTATGTCCGGTAAGTAAGGGACACTCGGTGGTACCGCTACAAGGTGTTCCTTGTGTCCATACACTTCTCTAATTCCATTTTACATTTACATTATGGAAAAATATAATGCAACAGAATTGCTGTTTCAAACTTAAATTTAATACTAAAATGATTAAATTCTGTCTGCCACCAAGCACGATAGTAACTCAATAAAATTTGAAAATAATTTAAGTGGTAAAAGCATTGAATCATATCGGGCCAGAAATTCGTGACCAAATGCGTGAGTACGGTCGGGGTACTCACGCATCTGGCCGTTGGAAATGCCGGCGTTCAGCATGCACAGCGCATGCGGGGAACGCCGGCATTTCCAGTCCTCGGAACGAAGGGGTTCATAGGCACAGCGCGTGCGACTGCACAGGCAGCGCTTGCGCAGTGAACTTCGTAGATTTCATTCATGGATTCAGTGAGGGTAAGTCCTTACAAGTTACACTTGAAAAAAGCAGGTGTAAAGTTGTTCCAAGGCTGCGGAGGAAGATATATTTTATCGTGGAGCTTCTGAAAGGCAATATTTTTGTTTGGGAAAGGGAGGGAAGTTATTTTAAGAAATTTTAAGTAAGTTTTAAAGTTTAAATTTTTTTTTTAAAACGGGTTTTCAGAACGGTAGGTAGAAGGAGCAATTGTGGCTGTGTGAATGGAATGTGAAAATGAGTGTTCTAAAATGAGTAATGTAACATTTCCAGCACTTTTAAGAAAGAAACTTTTCATCAGTAATAAGTAATTATGTATGTATGTCTGCATATATTCCTTTACGTATATGTATGTATGTTTTATATTCCTTTACTTCTGTGTATGAATGTATGTTTTTAATTATGATTTTCCAATAAGTTACTTTCTCTGAAAGTCATAATTAAATAATACATTCATACACATAAGTAAAGGAATATATGCATAACACGCAAAGGAATATATACAGACATACATACTTTCAGAAGCTCCACGATAAGAAATATCTTCCTCCGCAGCCTCTGGAGCAACTGTACCCATGCTTTTTTCATGTGTAAGTTGTAATGACTGGACCTCACTGAAAGCATGAATGAAAGCGGCGAATTTTACTGCGCACGCGTTCTGCCTCTGAACCCCTTCGTTCAGAGGACAGGAAATGCCGGTTTTCCCCGCATGCGCTGTGCATGCTGAAAACCGGCATTTCCTCCGGCCAGACGCGTAAGTACCCCGACCGTACTCGCGCATTTGGAAGGGAATTACTGGGCCAACATTTTACATGTCAATAAAATGAAAAATTTAACAATTGCACGATTTGCCCCCTCGCATCTGCGACTGAGGGTCCAAGGAGGTGCATTGCGCAAGAGGTCATCGTCATACATATCCTCACACTGTTCCCTTTCGGGAACTGTATGAAGTGGTGGAAGGATTTATGGCCGTGATTAACGCTCATTCCGTGACCGTAACCATCTTTGAACCAGCCATTAGGGTGGTTAGTCCTATGGCGTGAGGGTTTTACGGGCTCCCACAACCCATCTGAGGGGGGGGGCCACCCACACCCACGGACGCAAGTATCCTGCTGGATGTCCACCCAGAATTTATAGTTGGAGCTCCGACTCCACTTGCCGGGACTGTCTGGAGTGGGGTTCGAAACCCTACTCCTTCTGGCCCAGCGGCGGGGATGCTTACTGCTACGCAAAAGGCCCACTCCGCACAAAAGGTGACACCCATACGTTTCCTGCGCCTTTTCCCTCCCCGTGACTGGAGCCCTATGCTGCCACTTGAAAGACCAAGCTATCATCTGCCCTTTTTGCAGCGCCTTTGACTTCTCATTACCAATGATGAGCAGGCGCTGCGCCTCCACCTCCTTGAGGAGATTGTTGAGGTCATCATCAGTTCAATTGTGAGTTCTTTTAATGCCGTGAATTGTGCTCATTCCAGCCATTTCACGTTGCTAATCGGATTGGGCCTTTGGCATAGCGGTAGGATCCCCGCCGCTGGGCCAGATCAGGGTAGGGTTTCGAACCCCGCTCCAGACAGTCCCGACAAGTGGAGTCGGAGCTCCGGCTCTAAATTCTGGGTTGACATCCAGTGGGATATTTGCGTCCGTGGGTGTGGGTGGCCCCCCCTCCTTGTATAGCTTGTGGGAGCCCGTAAAACCCTCCCGCCATAGGACTAACCGCCCTAATGGCTGGTTCAAAGATGGTTACGGTCACGGAATGAGCGTTAATCATGGCCATAAATCCTTCCACCACTTCACACTGTTCCCTTTGGGGAACTGTATGAAGACACGTATGACGACGACATTGCTAAATAAATAAATGGAATTTAAAAATTCTTTTAGGGCTTTTAAAAGTCTTTAAATTGCTTTAATTCTGTTTAAAACTACTTCAGATTCTTCAAAATAATGTAAACATTTTTAAAAGTTTATAAAAGTTACCAAAATCTTCAAAAAACTTCCAAAAACCTATTTAAACTGCTGCTTTGCATGTAAAAATGCTTAGCAGCTTGGCAGAAACATTGGGGGCATGTCCTGTGAAACTGAGACCTCAAGGGGCGTGTCTCAGTTGCACAGCGCGCTACAGGCTTCGCGCTGGCTGCACTCCTGGGCGGCGTGACGTCATACGCTGCCCGGGATTCTTCTTTTTGAAACACGAATTCCAGGCGTCCCTGGAGGTGATCGGCAGGCGCGTCGGGTAAGTGCAAATCGGGACCTTGCACGCGCGGCAAGCCCCCGACCCGAATTTCTGGCCCATCGTTTTGGTTATATATTTGTTCCAAAAGGATTTCTATGTGAAATCAATTGTACTGAAATGGAGTGGGTCCCACGGCAGCTTTAATGTACTGTAGATTTGAGTTTGCTTTTAGAAACCAAAACTTTGATCAATGCCATTGTTACCATATTTTCTTTGATACCAATAGCCCGCTTGGGATGGACAATTCTGATTGACAGGCCATCTTCCTCTCTGATTGGGGAAGATAAATAATGTGTGCCAGCTTGGCTCAGTTGTTAGCATTTTCCTGAGTCAGAAGAGTTTGGGTTTGAGGCACTCCAGGGCTTGAGCACATAACCCAGGCTGACACTGCAGTGCAGTACTGAGGGAGTGCTGCATTGTCAGAGATGTTGTCCTTTGGATGAAACTTTTAACTGAGTCTGCCTGTTCTGGTAATTCAGATTAAACCCATGGGACTATTTGGAGAAGCAGGGAGTTCTCCTGGTGTCCTGACCAGCATTCCTCCCTTGACAAACACTCCTCCCTCAACCAACACCAACAATAAAACAGATGAACTGCTCATTCATCTCATTACAGTACTGTTAATGGGATCTTGCTGTGAATTAAATGTCTGCCTTGTGTAGCTACATAATAGTCACTGCAATTCAAAGTATTTCATTGTATGAAAATTACCTCAAAGCACTTTAGAGAGGCATGATAAGATGCTATATATATGCAAATATTTATTTTTCTTACAGTAAAACTGTATGTAAAGTGCCAGCATATTACTGGACTTATGGAGAAGTGTTGCTCATTGATGACAACACCATTATGTTCGTGATCTGAGTTATTTGCTTGAAGGAATATCAGAATGCTATTTGCAATAAAGTGTCTAATGGCAAAGTACTACTGTATTACTGCATAGTCCTGTGGCTGTGGTGACTATTAAGTAACTAATAGTTTGTTAAAACTGCAAATTTAGATACTCTATTTGAAGAATGATGTGCATTTAAATAAGCATTTAGTTAAGGATGCTGCTTTCCCATCAATGTGAAGTAGTTTTTAATCACACATGGATGTGAAAAGTAGCAGTATGACTTGTGTATAAAAACAGAAAATGTTGGAAATACTCTGGTCAGGCAGCATTTGTGGAGAGAGAAACAGAGTTAACGTTTCAGGTTGGTGACCTTTCATCAGAACTGGAAAATTTAACAGGAGATGTAACAGTTTTTAAGCAAGTGTAGAGCCAGGGAAAGGGTGGAGTGGCGGAAAGAACAAAAGGGAAGGTCTTTGATAGGGTGGAAGGCAGGAGTGATTAAATGACAAAAGGGATGATGGTGCAAGGCAAAAGGGGATGGTAATGTGACAAGTAAAGAAACAAAAGATGGGTCTAGAGGAGCTGTAAATGGCGACAGCAGAACCATTACCAGCACCTGCTGTCCGAAAAAATCAGAGCAGTGATTATGATTTGAAATTGTTGAACTCAGTGTTGAATCTGGAAGGCTGTAAAATGCCTAATCGAAAGTTGAGATGCTGTTCCTCGAGCTTCATTAGAACAGTTGTAGGAGGCTGAGGACAGAGAGGGAGTGGGGTGGAGAATTAAAATGGCAAGCGACCAGAAGCTCAGGGTCACACTTGCATATCACAGAAACCCCACAGTGCAGATAGAGGCCATTTCGGCCCATCAAGCCTGCACCGACACATATCCCACCCAATCCCCGTAACCCCTACACCAACACATATCCCACCCTATCCCCGTAACCCCACGTATTTAATCCCCCTAACACTAAGGGTCAATTTATCATAGCCAATCAACCTAACTCGCACATCTTTGGACTGTGGGAGGAAACCGGAGCACCCGGAGGAAACCCACGCAAACACGGGGAGAATGTGCAAACTCCACACAGACAGTCGCCCGAGGCCGGATTCGAACCCGGGTCCCTGGTGCTGTGAGGCAACAGTGCTAACCACTATGCCACCGTGCTGCCCATATTGAACAGAGGTATTCAGCAAAGCGATCAGCCAATCTGCGTTTGGTCTCCCAAATGTAGAGAAGACTGCATCGTGAGCAGCGAATATAGTATACTAAATTGAAAGAAGTACAAGTAAATCACTCTTTCACCTGGAAGGAATGTTTGGGGCTCTGGATGGTGGGAAGGGAGGAGGTGAAAGCCCCTTATTTCCTGGCTCTGCACATGCTTAAAAACTGTTACATCTCTAACATTTTCCAGTTTGGATGATAGGTCACCGACCTCAAACGTTAACTCTGTTTCTCTCTCCACAGATACTGCCTGACCTGCTAAGTATTTCCAGCATTTTTTATTTTTATTTCAGATTTCCAGCATCCGCAGTATTTTGCTTTTGTATGACTTGTATGTCAGGTCACCTGATATCTGCACTAAAGCAAAATGCTGCAAGACGGACTGTGAAATGGCTCACACCAACTCCTCCGGTTTGCATCGGCTGTAGTATAACATCCGACTGCTGTGAAATTAAATTTAAAAAATGCCCAGACATCCTGGGAATTTTCAAAAGTTTCAATAGAATGTTTTTAATTTGAGAAAGTGGGCACTCATTAACAGTGAAATTAAAAATAAACTTGTTTGCAAAGTGGAATCCCGCGGTATCCAAAAAAACGTTCAAAATTCCACTCATTAGCATCTCATTATCCGCTCATTAGCGATAGAGTGACGTCGAGGTCGACCAATCGTACGCCGGGTTCCTGGCGCGTGCGGGCGGGCCCTCCTACAGTCGAGTGACGGGACGATTGACCAATCCTACGCTTCGGTGACCTGACGGGGTGTGGGCGGGCCTTATCGTTCTGAACCGAGGTGAGTGTCAGCCATCTTGATTCCATTCTTTTTCCCGCTTTCTGCGTTTTTCTTTTCAAACCTACATTTCCAGCAAAAAAAAATTGCTTTTATTAAATTGTTTTTAAAAAACTTCATTCATTTGTAAATATTTTCTCTAACCTGAAGATTCTTTTTCCTACCTTTCCCCGTTTTTGTAAGGCCTCAGAACCTAGGCCTCAAAGCCTGGGCCTCTCCTGCCCAGCTACGCCCGAGCTAGGTAATTGTCCCACGGCTTCTGCTAAGCTCCCCCCCCGCCCCCCCCCCCGTCGTCACGTTACCCGGGGCAACGGCGTCAACCACGAGGGTCACGGGACATAGACAGGGTGCACGCGCAGCTGAGACGCGGCGTCTCTCTCTGTTCCCCGCTCGGCTCGGGCGGGGGGGCGGGACTATCGGGAGTGCGGATCTCGGGCGGGGTTTGGAGAGCGGGAAGGGTTACCCCGGCAACCGGGCCCGCCGGCCGTCTCTCACAGCCGCAATCGGCGGTCTTGAAACCAGCTCGGGAGGGCGGGGAGTGGGAGGGCGGGGCTCCGGAGAGCGGGAGGCCGGTGCTCGGGAGAGCGGGAGGCCGGTGCTCGGGAGGGCGGGGCGCGGGACATCGGGGGGCGGGGCTCGGGACATCCGGGGGCGGGGCTCGCGACATCGGGAGATCGGGGGGCGGGAGATCGGGGGGCGGGAGATCGGGGGGCGGGAGATCGGGGGCCGGGACATCGGGAGATCGGGGGGGGCGGGAGATTGGGGGGCGGGACAGCGGGAGATCGGGGGGGCGGGAGATCGGGGGGCGGGACATCGGGGGGGCGGGACATCGGGAGATCGGGGGGGGCGGGACATCGGGGGACGGGAGATCGGGGGGCGGGACATCGGGGGGCGGGGCTCGGGGACTTCCCCCTCTCCTCCTACCCCCTGCCCCCCTTCCTCCACCCCCTCTCCTCCCCCCTCCTTCCCCCCCGTCGCACTCTCTCTTCCCCCCCGTCGCACTCTCTCTTCCCCCCCGTCGCGCTCTCTCTTCCCCCCCGTCGCGCTCTCTCTTCCCCCCCGTCGCGCTCTCTCTTCCCCCCCGTCGCGCTCTCTCTTCCCCCCGTCGCGCTCTCTCTTCCCCCCGTCGCGCTCTCTCTTCCCCCCGTCGCGCTCTCTCTTCCCCCCGTCGCGCTCTCTCTTCCCCCCGTCGCGCTCTCTCTTCCCCCCGTCGCGCTCTCTCTTCCCCCCGTCGCGCTCTCTCTTCCCCCCGTCGCGCTCTCTCTTCCCCCCGTCGCGCTCTCTCTTCCCCCCGTCGCGCTCTCTCTTCCCCTCCGTCGCGCTCTCTCTTCCCCCCGTCGCGCGCTCTCTTCCCCCCCGTCGCGCTCTCTCTTCCCCCCCGTCGCGCTCTCTCTTCCCCCCCGTCGCGCTCTCTCTTCCCCCCCGTCGCGCTCTCTCTTCCCCCCCGTCGCGCTCTCTCTTCCCCCCCGTCGCGCTCTCTCTTCCCCCCGTCGCGCTCTCTCTTCCCCCCGTCGCGCTCTCTCTTCCCCCCCGTCGCGCTCTCTCTTCCCCCCCGTCGCGCTCTCTCTTCCCCCCGTCGCGCTCTCTCTTCCCCCCCGTCGCGCTCTCTCTTCCCCCCCGTCGCGCTCTCTTCCCCCCCGTCGCGCTCTCTCTTCCCCCCCGTCGCGCTCTCTCTTCCCCCCCGTCGCGCTCTCTCTTCCCCCCCGTCGCGCTCTCTCTTCCCCCCCGTCGCGCTCTCTCTTCCCCCCCGTCGCGCTCTCTCTTCCCCCCCGTCGCGCTCTCTCTTCCCCCCCGTCGCGCTCTCTCTTCCCCCCCGTCGCGCTCTCTCTTCCCCCCGTCGCGCTCTCTCTTCCCCCCCGTCGCGCTCTCTCTTCCCCCCCGTCGCGCTCTCTCTTCCCCCCCGTCGCGCTCTCTCTTCCCCCCGTCGCGCTCTCTCTTCCCCCCCGTCGCGCTCTCTCTTCCCCCCCGTCGCGCTCTCTCTTCCCCCCCGTCGCGCTCTCTCTTCCCCCCCGTCGCGCTCTCTCTTCCCCCCCGTCGCGCTCTCTCTTCCCCCCCGTCGCGCTCTCTCTTCCCCCCCGTCGCGCGCTCTCTTCCCCCCCGTCGCGCTCTCTCTTCCCCCCCGTCGCGCTCTCTCTTCCCCCCCGTCGCGCTCTCTCTTCCCCCCCGTCGCGCTCTCTCTTCCCCCCCGTCGCGCTCTCTCTTCCCCCCCGTCGCGCTCTCTCTTCCCCCCCGTCGCGCTCTCTCTTCCCCCCCGTCGCGCTCTCTCTTCCCCCCCGTCGCGCTCTCTCTTCCCCCCCGTCGCGCTCTCTCTTCCCCCCCGTCGCGCTCTCTCTTCCCCCCCGTCGCGCTCTCTCTTCCCCCCCGTCGCGCTCTCTCTTCCCCCCCGTCGCGCTCTCTCTTCCCCCCCGTCGCGCTCTCTCTTCCCCCCCGTCGCGCTCTCTCTTCCCCCCCGTCGCGCTCTCTCTTCCCCCCCGTCGCGCTCTCTCTTCCCCCCCGTCGCGCTCTCTCTTCCCCCCCGTCGCGCTCTCTCTTCCCCCCCGTCGCGCTCTCTCTTCCCCCCCGTCGCGCTCCTTCCCCCCCGTCGCGCTCTCTCTTCCCCCCGTCGCGCTCTCTCTTCCCCCCGTCGCGCTCTCTCTTCCCCCCCGTCGCGCTCTCTCTTCCCCCCCGTCGCGCTCTCTCTTCCCCCCCGTCGCGCTCTCTCTTCCCCCCCGTCGCGCTCTCTCTTCCCCCCCGTCGCGCTCTCTCTCCCCCCGTCGCGCGCTCTCTTCCCCCCCGTCGCGCTCTCTCTTCCCCCCCGTCGCGCTCTCTCTTCCCCCCCGTCGCGCTCTCTCTTCCCCCCCGTCGCGCTCTCTCTTCCCCCCGTCGCGCTCTCTCTCCCCCCCCCGTCGCCTCTCTTGCCCCCCGTCGCGCTCTCTCTTCCCCCCGTCGCGCTCTCTCTTCCCCCCGTCGCGGCTCTCTCTTCCCCCCCGTCGCGCTCTCTCTCTTCCCCCCCCGTCGCGCTCTCTCTTCCCCCCCGTCGCGCTCTCTCTTCCCCCCCGTCGCGCTCTCTCTTCCCCCCCGTCGCGCTCTCTCTTCCCCCCCGTCGCGCTCTCTCTTCCCCCCCGTCGCGCTCTCTCTTCCCCCCCGTCGCGCTCTCTCTTCCCCCCGTCGCGCTCTCTCTTCCCCCCGTCGCGCTCTCTCTTCCCCCCCGTCGCGCTCTCTCTTCCCCCCCGTCGCGCTCTCTCTTCCCCCCCGTCGCGCTCTCTCTTCCCCCCGTCGCGCTCTCTCTTCCCCCCGTCGCGCTCTCTCTTCCCCCCCGTCGCGCTCTCTCTTCCCCCCCGTCGCGCTCTCTCTTCCCCCCCGTCGCGCTCTCTCTTCCCCCCCGTCGCGCTCTCTCTTCCCCCCCGTCGCGCTCTCTCTTCCCCCCCCGTCGCGCTCTCTCTTCCCCCCCGTCGCGCTCTCTCTTCCCCCCGTCGCGCTCTCTCTTCCCCCCCGTCGCGCTCTCTCTTCCCCCCCGTCGCGCTCTCTCTTCCCCCCCGTCGCGCTCTCTCTTCCCCCCCGTCGCGCTCTCTCTTCCCCCCGTCGCGCTCTCTCTTCCCCCCCGTCGCGCTCTCTCTTCCCCCCCGTCGCGCTCTCTCTTCCCCCCCGTCGCGCTCTCTCTTCCCCCCGTCGCGCTCTCTCTTCCCCCCCGTCGCGCTCTCTCTTCCCCCCGTCGCGCTCTCTCTTCCCCCCCGTCGCGCTCTCTCTTCCCCCCGTCGCGCTCTCTCTTCCCCCCCGTCGCGCTCTCTCTTCCCCCCCGTCGCGCTCTCTCTTCCCCCCGTCGCGCTCTCTCTTCCCCCCCGTCGCGCTCTCTCTTCCCCCCCGTCGCGCTCTCTCTTCCCCCCCGTCGCGCTCTCTCTTCCCCCGTCGCGCTCTCTTCCCCCGTCGCGCTCTCTCTCCCCCCGTCGCGCTCTCTCTTCCCCCCGTCGCGCTCTCTCTTCCCCCCCGTCGCGCTCTCTCTTCCCCCCGTCGCGCTCTCTCTTCCCCCCGTCGCGCTCTCTCTTCCCCCCGTCGCGCTCTCTCTTCCCCCCCGTCGCGCTCTCTCTTCCCCCCCGTCGCGCTCTCTCTTCCCCCCGTCGCGCTCTCTCTTCCCCCCGTCGCGCGCTCTCTCTTCCCCCCCGTCGCGCTCTCTCTTCCCCCCCGTCGCGCTCTCTCTTCCCCCCCGTCGCGCTCTCTCTTCCCCCCCGTCGCGCTCTCTCTTCCCCCCCGTCGCGCTCTCTCTTCCCCCCCGTCGCGCTCTCTCTTCCCCCCCGTCGCGCTCTCTCTTCCCCCGTCGCGCTCTCTCTTCCCCCCGTCGCGCTCTCTCTTCCCCCCCGTCGCGCTCTCTCTTCCCCCCGTCGCGCTCTCTCTTCCCCCCCGTCGCGCTCTCTCTTCCCCCCCGTCGCGCTCTCTCTTCCCCCCGTCGCGCTCTCTCTTCCCCCCCGTCGCGCTCTCTCTTCCCCCCCGTCGCGCTCTCTCTTCCCCCCGTCGCGCTCTCTCTTCCCCCCCGTCGCGCTCTCTCTTCCCCCCCGTCGCGCTCTCTCTTCCCCCCCGTCGCGCTCTCTCTTCCCCCCGTCGCGCTCTCTCTTCCCCCCGTCGCGCTCTCTCTTCCCCCCCGTCGCGCTCTCTCTTCCCCCCCGTCGCGCTCTCTCTTCCCCCCGTCGCGCTCTCTCTTCCCCCCGTCGCGCTCTCTCTTCCCCCCCGTCGCGCTCTCTCTTCCCCCCCGTCGCGCTCTCTCTTCCCCCCGTCGCGCTCTCTCTTCCCCCCCGTCGCGCTCTCTCTTCCCCCCCGTCGCGCTCTCTCTTCCCCCCGTCGCGCTCTCTCTTCCCCCCGTCGCGCTCTCTCTTCCCCCCCGTCGCGCTCTCTCTTCCCCCCCGTCGCGCTCTCTCTTCCCCCCGTCGCGCTCTCTCTTCCCCCCCGTCGCGCTCTCTCTTCCCCCCGTCGCGCTCTCTCTTCCCCCCGTCGCGCTCTCTCTTCCCCCCGTCGCGCTCTCTCTTCCCCCCCGTCGCGCTCTCTCTTCCCCCCCGTCGCGCTCTCTCTTCCCCCCCGTCGCGCTCTCTCTTCCCCCCGTCGCGCTCTCTCTTCCCCCCGTCGCGCTCTCTCTTCCCCCCCGTCGCGCTCTCTCTTCCCCCCCGTCGCGCTCTCTCTTCCCCCCGTCGCGCTCTCTCTTCCCCCCCGTCGCGCTCTCTCTTCCCCCCCGTCGCGCTCTCTCTTCCCCCCCGTCGCGCTCTCTCTTCCCCCCCGTCGCGCTCTCTCTTCCCCCCGTCGCGCTCTCTCTTCCCCCCCGTCGCGCTCTCTCTTCCCCCCCGTCGCGCTCTCTCTTCCCCCCCGTCGCGCTCTCTCTTCCCCCCCGTCGCGCTCTCTCTTCCCCCCCGTCGCGCTCTCTCTTCCCCCCGTCGCGCTCTCTCTTCCCCCCCGTCGCGCTCTCTCTTCCCCCCCGTCGCGCTCTCTCTTCCCCCCGTCGCGCTCTCTCTTCCCCCCCGTCGCGCTCTCTCTTCCCCCCCGTCGCGCTCTCTCTTCCCCCCCGTCGCGCTCTCTCTTCCCCCCGTCGCGCTCTCTCTTCCCCCCCGTCGCGCTCTCTCTTCCCCCCCGTCGCGCTCTCTCTTCCCCCCGTCGCGCTCTCTCTTCCCCCCCGTCGCGCTCTCTCTTCCCCCCCGTCGCGCTCTCTCTTCCCCCCGTCGCGCTCTCTCTTCCCCCCGTCGCGCTCTCTCTTCCCCCCGTCGCGCTCTCTCTTCCCCCCCGTCGCGCTCTCTCTTCCCCCCGTCGCGCTCTCTCTTCCCCCCCGTCGCGCTCTCTCTTCCCCCCCGTCGCGCTCTCTCTTCCCCCCCGTCGCGCTCTCTCTCTTCCCCCCCGTCGCGCTCTCTCTTCCCCCCCGTCGCGCTCTCTCTTCCCCCGTCGCGCTCTCCCCGTCGCGCTCTCTCTTCCCCCCGTCGCGCTCTCTCTTCCCCCCCGTCGCGCTCTCTCTTCCCCCCCGTCGCGCTCTCTCTTCCCCCCCGTCGCGCTCTCTCTTCCCCCCCGTCGCGCTCTCTCTTCCCCCCCGTCGCGCTCTCTTCCCCCCGTCGCGCTCTCTCTTCCCCCCCGTCGCGCTCTCTCTTCCCCCCCGTCGCGCTCTCTCTTCCCCCCGTCGCGCTCTCTCTTCCCCCCCGTCGCGCTCTCTCTTCCCCCCCGTCGCGCTCTCTCTTCCCCCCCGTCGCGCTCTCTCTTCCCCCCGTCGCGCTCTCTCTCTTCCCCCCCGTCGCGCTCTCTCTTCCCCCCCGTCGCGCTCTCTCTTCCCCCCGTCGCGCTCTCTCTTCCCCCCGTCGCGCTCTCTCTTCCCCCCCGTCGCGCTCTCTCTTCCCCCCCGTCGCGCTCTCTCTTCCCCCCGTCGCGCTCTCTCTTCCCCGTCGGCTCTCTCTCCCCCGTCGCGCTCTCTCTTCCCCCCCCGTCGCGCTCTCTCTTCCCCCCGTCGCGCTCTCTCTTCCCCCCCGTCGCGCTCTCTCTTCCCCCCGTCGCGCTCTCTCTTCCCCCCCGTCGCGCTCTCTCTTCCCCCCCGTCGCGCTCTCTCTTCCCCCCGTCGCGCTCTCTCTTCCCCCCCGTCGCGCGCTCTCTTCCCCCCCCGTCGCGCTCTCTCTTCCCCCCCCGTCGCGCTCTCTCTTCCCCCCCCGTCGCGCTCTCTCTTCCCCCCCGTCGCGCTCTCTCTTCCCCCCCGTCGCGCTCTCTCTTCCCCCCGTCGCGCTCTCTCTTCCCCCCCGTCGCGCTCTCTCTTCCCCCCCGTCGCGCTCTCTCTTCCCCCCCGTCGCGCTCTCTCTTCCCCCCCGTCGCGCTCTCTCTTCCCCCCCCGTCGCGCTCTCTCTTCCCCCCCGTCGCGCTCTCTCTTCCCCCCCCGTCGCGCTCTCTCTTCCCCCCCGTCGCGCTCTCTCTTCCCCCCGTCGCGCTCTCTCTTCCCCCCCGTCGCGCTCTCTCTTCCCCCCCGTCGCGCTCTCTCTTCCCCCCCGTCGCGCTCTCTCTTCCCCCCCGTCGCGCTCTCTCTTCCCCCCCGTCGCGCTCTCTCTTCCCCCCCGTCGCGCTCTCTCTTCCCCCCGTCGCGCTCTCTCTCCCCCCGTCGCGCTCTCTCTTCCCCCCCGTCGCGCCTCTCTTCCCCCCTCGCCTCTCTCCCCCCGTCGCGCTCTCGTCTTCCCCCCCGTCGCGCTCTCTCTTCCCCCCGTCGCGCTCTCTCTTCCCCCCCGTCGCGCTCTCTCTTCCCCCCGTCCGCTCTCTCTTCCCCCCCGTCGCGCTCTCTCTCCCCCCGTCGCGCTCTCTCTTCCCCCCCGTCGCGCTCTCTCTTCCCCCCCGTCGCGCTCTCTCTTCCCCCCCGTCGCGCGCTCTCTCTTCCCCCCGTCGCGCTCTCTCTTCCCCCCGTCGCGCTCTCTCTTCCCCCCCGTCGCGCTCTCTCTTCCCCCCCGTCGCGCTCTCTCTTCCCCCCCGTCGCGCTCTCTCTTCCCCCCCGTCGCGCTCTCTCTTCCCCCCGTCGCGCTCTCTCTTCCCCCCGTCGCGCTCTCTCTTCCCCGTCGCGCTCTCTCCCCCGTCGCGCTCTCTCTTCCCCCCCGTCGCGCTCTCTCTTCCCCCCCGTCGCGCTCTCTCTTCCCCCCCGTCGCGCTCTCTCTTCCCCCCCCGTCGCGCTCTCTCTTCCCCCCCGTCGCGCGCTCTCTTCCCCCCGTCGCGCTCTCTTCCGTCGCGTCTCTCTTCCCCCCGTCGCGCTCTCTCTTCCCCCCCGTCGCGCTCTCTCTTCCCCCCCGTCGCGCTCTCTCTTCCCCCCCGTCGCGCTCTCTCTTCCCCCCCGTCGCGCGCTCTCTTCCCCCCCGTCGCGCGCTCTCTTCCCCCCCGTCGCGCGCTCTCTTCCCCCCCGTCGCGCGCTCTCTTCCCCCCCGTCGCGCGCTCTCTTCCCCCCCGTCGCGCGCTCTCTTCCCCCCGTCGCGCGCTCTCTTCCCCCCCGTCGCGCGCTCTCTTCCCCCCCGTCGCGCGCTCTCTTCCCCCCCGTCGCGCTCTCTCTTCCCCCCCGTCGCGCTCTCTCTTCCCCCCCGTCGCGCGCTCTCTTCCCCCCCGTCGCGCTCTCTCTTCCCCCCCGTCGCGCTCTCTCTTCCCCCCCGTCGCGCTCTCTCTTCCCCCCGTCGCGCTCTCTCTCCCCCCGTCGCGCTCTCTCTTCCCCCCCGTCGCGCTCTCTCTTCCCCCCCGTCGCGCTCTCTCTTCCCCCCGTCGCGCTCTCTCTTCCCCCCCGTCGCGCTCTCTCTTCCCCCCCCGTCGCGCTCTCTCTTCCCCCCCGTCGCGCTCTCTCTTCCCCCCCGTCGCGCTCTCTCTTCCCCCCGTCGCGCTCTCTCTTCCCCCCCGTCGCGCTCTCTTCCCCCCCGTCGCGCTCTCTCTTCCCCCCCGTCGCGCTCTCTCTTCCCCCCCGTCGCGCTCTCTCTTCCCCCCCGTCGCGCTCTCTCTCTTCCCCCCCGTCGCGCTCTCTCTTCCCCCCCGTCGCGCTCTCTCTTCCCCCCCGTCGCGCTCTCTCTTCCCCCCCGTCGCGCTCTCTCTTCCCCCCCGTCGCGCTCTCTCTTCCCCCCCCGTCGCGCTCTCTCTTCCCCCGTCGCGCTCTCTCTTCCCCCGTCGCGCTCTCTTCCCCCCCCGTCGCTCTCTCTCTTCCCCCCCCCCGTCGCTCTCTCTCTTCCCCCCCCCCCGTCGCTCTCTCTCTTCCCCCCCCCCGTCGCTCTCTCTCTTCCCCCCCCCCCGTCGCTCTCTCTCTTCCCCCCCCCCCCGTCGCTCTCTCTCTTCCCCCCCCCCCGTCGCTCTCTCTCTTCCCCCCCGTCGCGCTCTCTCTTCCCCCCCCGTCGCGCTCTCTCTTCCCCCCCCCCGTCGCTCTCTCTCTTCCCCCCCGTCGCTCTCTCTCTTCCCCCCCCGTCGCTCTCTCTCTTCCCCCCCCCCGTCGCTCTCTCTCTTTTCCCCCCCCCCCCCTGTCACTCGCTCACTCTCTCTCTTCCAACAACAACATGCCCTCAAAAAGCCTCGGCACCGCCGGGCACTCCAGCTAGTTTTGTATATAAGCATCCATCCTCAATTATTTTTCCTACACTTACTTGCTCCATCACAAGATAATAGTATTGCTTTTTGAAATTTTCTAAAACTGTTGTTGTGCTTCAAGATCATTGCAAGAAAATTACTGCTAAAACTACACACAGATTCTAATGTTTCCTCACAACCGTGATTTGTGTGAAATTTAAGCAGCTTTCCAGAAGAGGATGTAAAGTAAAATGCTTTAATGGCCATCAGCCTCCCCTTCAAAAAAGTTCAGAAATTTGGTCATATGACTGATTGGGTAATAAGTAGCTCTACACAGAAGACCCATGACACTCTCTCCAAACATAGTTAGAAAATTGCACTACCCATACCCAGAGTATAATGTCACTGTTTGTGCAAGATCAGGAATAACCCTCTGCACTGGATCTAGATATAGTTCAATACTTCAGCCGTGACATAGAGTGTTACCTTCTTGTGGCACAAATGGTTATACAATTGACAACAAGGCTATTGCTGGAACCAGCCCTTTCAAGGCTAAGGTTCTTTTTTGCTGAGATCGAGGTAACCATGGTAAATTTTCAGCAAATGATTACAGGCAAATCCATTTTTTAAAATCCGCTTATCTGTTTTGAAACTTGAACTTCTTTTCTTTACAGAAATGCCTTGCCTTGCTAAATACAGTGATGGGCGATGGTACAGAGCAAAGTTACTGTCACTCGATAAACTCCACCCATTAATGATCCTTGTGCAGCATGTTGACTTTGGCTCTACTGCATCTCTACCAGATACTAGGTAACTGAGCCTAAAATATGTTTCAGCTTTCATGTTCATGCATGTCTATGTCATGGTGAAATATTTCACATGGGCATCATGGATGGATGAACAGTCACTGGTATTATCTGTTTAAAAGTACATCTGCAATTGGGTGAGTAGTCACAAAGGGTTTGGCAGTGATCATGGCTCAACTAGAAGAGGTTTTGAGGACAAGGTGAATTTCTCATGTTTTGCTTAATTATTAAATTTGTAAACATACTCAGAATCGAAGTTATACTTTCATTAAAAGTCAGCATGTTTGCTCAGGAATTGGACCCTTTTTACGCTCGCTTTTCGGGTGTAAAATGGGCAAAAATGTCTAATTTAGCAGCAGTGTCCCGCACCAAAACGGAGTTGAAAATCTGAATCCCCGACGAGAATCTGCCCCCCAGTCCCGCCTCCGTTAAAACCAGAAGTGGGCGGGTTGGAGGCGGGTTAAGTGGGAGTGGTATACAGACCTCCAAACAGTAATGCGGAGGTTGGGGATGGCATTAAACGGGAAATTAGAGACGCGTGCAATAAGGGCACAGCAGTTATCATGGGTGACTTTAATCTACATATAGATTGGGCTAACCAAATTAGTAACAATACTGTGGAGGAGGAATTCCTGGAGTGTATACAGGATGGTTTCCTGGACCAATATGTCGAGGAACCAACTAGAGATTAGGCCATCTTAGACTGGGTATTATGTAATGAGAGAGGATTAATTAGCAATCTTGTTGTGCAAGGCCCCTTGGGTCGGAGCGATCATAATATGATAGAATTCTTCATTAAGATGGAGAGTGAAGTAGTTGACTCAGAGACTAAGGTCCTGAATTTAAATAAAGGAAACTACAATGGTATGAGGCACGAGTTGGGTAGGATTGATTGGGGAATATTACTCAAAGGGTTGACTGTGGATAGGCAATGGCAAACATTCAAAGATCGCATGGATGAACTACAGAATTTGTTCATCCCTGTTTGGCATAAAAATAAAACAAAAAAGGTGACTCAACCGTGGCTAACAAGGGAAATTAGGGATAGCATAAGATCCAAGGAGAGGACATATAAATTAGCCAGAAAAAGCAGTAAACCTGAGGATTGGGAGCAGCAAAGGAGGACAAAGGGATTAATTAAGAGGGGGAAAATAGAGTATGAGAATAAGCTTGCAGGGAACATAAAAACTGACTGTAAAAGCTTTTATAGATATGTGAACAGAAAAAGATTGGTGAAGTCAAGCGTAGGTCCCTTGCAGTCAGAATCAGGGGAATTTATAATGGGGAACAAAGAAATGGCTGACCAATAAAATACATATTTTGGTTCTGTCTTCACAAAGGAGGACACAAATAACCTCCCAGAGATGTCGGGATCATTGGGTCTAATGAGAGGGAGGAACTGAAAGAAATCAGTATTTGTAGGGAAATGGTGTTAGGGAAATTGACGGATTGAAGGCCGTTAAATCCCTAGGGCCTGATAATCTACATCCTAGGGCACTTAAGGAAGTGGCCCTAGAAATAGTAGATGCATTGCTGGTCATCTTCCAAAATTCTATAAATTCTGGACCAGTTCCCATGGATTGGAGGGTAGCTAATGTTACCCCACTATTCAAAAAAGGTGGTAGAGAGAAAACGGGGAATTATAGACCGGTAAGCCTGACATTGGTAGTGGGGAAAATGCTAGAGTCCATTATAAAAGATGTAATAGCAGAGCACTTGGAAAACAGTGACAGGATTGGACAAAGTCAACATGGATTTACAAAAGGTAAATCATGCTTGACTAATCTACTGGAATTTTTTGAGGATGTAACTGGTAAAATAGATAAGGGAGAACTAGTGGATGTGGTGTATTTGGACTTTCAGAAGGCTTTCGATAAGGTCCCGCATAAGAGATTAGCGTGTAAAGTTAAGGCACATGGGATTGGGGGCAAGGTACTGACTTGGATAGAGAACTGGTTGGCAGACAGGAAGCAAAGAGTTGGAATAAACGGGTCTTTTTCCGAGTGGCAGACAGTGACTAGTGGGGTACCGCAGAGATCGGTCCTAGGACCCCAGCTATTCAGAATACATATTAATGATCTAGACGAGGGAACTAGATGTAATATCTCCAAGTTTGCAGACGACACAAAGCTGGGTGGGCGTGTGTGCTGTGAGGAGGATGCCGAGAAACTCCAGTATGATTTGGACAGGTTGGGTGATTGGGCAGAAGCATGGCAGATGCAGTATAATGTGGATAAATGTGAGGTTATCCACTTTGGTGGCAAAAACAGGAAGGCAGATTATTATCTGAACGGCATTAGATTGGGAGAAGGGGAAGTGCAACGAGACCTGGGTGCCCTTGTGCACCAGTCGCTGAAGGTAAGCATGCAGGTGCAGCAGGCAGTTAAGAAGGCAAATGGTATGTTGGCCTTCGTAGCAAGAGGGTTCGAGTACAGGAACAAGGATGTCTTGCTGCAGTTGTACAGGGCCTTGGTGAGACCACACCTTGAGTATTGTGTGCAGATTTGGTCACCTTATCTGAGGAAGGATGTTCTTGCCATGGAGGGAGTGCAGCGAAGATTCACCAGACTGATACCTGGGATGGCAGGAATGACGCATGAGGAGAAACTGGGTCGATCAGGCTTATACTTGCTGGAGTTTAGAAGAATGAGGGGGGATCTTATTGAAACTTATAAAATTCTAACAGGACTAGATGCAGGAAGGATGTTCCCGATGGCCAGGGAGTCCAGAACCAGGGGTCACAGTCTAAGGATAAGGGGTAAGCCATTTAGGACAGAGATGAGGAGGAATTTCTTCACCCAGAGAATGGTGAACCTGTGGAATTCTCTACCACAGAAGGCAGTGGAGGCGAATTCATTAAATATATTCAAGAAGGAGTTGGATATATTTCTTAAGGCTAAAGGGATCAAGGGATATGGGGAGAAGGCAGGGACAGGGTACTGAATTTGGATGATCAGCCATGATCTCATTGAATGGCGGAGCAGGCTCGAGGGGCCGAATGGCCTACTCCTGCTCCTATCTTCTATGTTTCCGGTTGGGATTCAGATTTTTAACACTTAACTTTCCACACGACCCCAAACCACTTTTTTTAGGTTAAAATTCCCACCATTGATTGTAACCACATAGCCTATGTGCTCCCGGTTATCAACCTGGAATTTTTGACAACAGGAAGGGCTTCTGCTTGGTGAAGATTCAACTTGTCTCTAACCGCAAGCAGAGAATAATGCAGGTCTGTGCCCAGTGTCCTGGCTCTTTCATACTGTGCCAATGAGCTGGCGAGGGAATAGGTGTGCTATCCACCTGAGGAGGACAGCATGTGCCTCCACCATTGAGGCAATGCCATAGTCATGGGACTGCGCCTCAGAACTTCTACTGCTCTACGCAAGAACGGAGTGCTGGCATGATGGGAAGCTTTTGGAGCTCTCCTGCATGTTTTGTAAGCCAGAGGAGATGCTGGACCCCAGAGCCAAGATGGCAGCAGTCTGAGGTCCCGTCGCAGCTGTAAGAGCTGTCACCAGAAATTCTTGTTCCGTGGTTGACTGCACGGTCTCCGCTGTGTGATAAGACAGTGCATAAGTTTGACCTCCATACTCTTCGACATTAATAATGTAATTAGAATGTTCTAATCCCTCAAATGCCAGGCTTCGTCAGATTCCTGCACACTTGGTACAGTATCCAGCTCGAGCCATCAAAGTTAAGCTGGCAGGGTTTAAACCCCCAGCGTTAATGAATGAAGTGGACCGACTTGTTTACAGTCCAGAATGGTCCATGGAAGCTTTATGGACAATGATTGACATTGTACAAGGGAATCAACTTACAGCATTCTTGGTGGTAAGTAATTTATGATTAAACCTGGTTAACACTTTTACGTGCCGAAGCAACATTAGACTAAAATATACCACATGTATTACAATTCTCAATTGTCATCGTCATAACGGCACAGAAGGAGGCCATTTGGCCCATTGAGTCCGTGCCGACTCTCTGTAGAGCAATCCAGTCAGTCCCATTCCCCCGCTCTATCCCTGTAGCCCAGCAAGTTTATTTCCCTCGAGTGCCTTATCCAGTCTCCCTTGAAAACTTGAGTGTCTCCGCTTCCACCACTTCCGTCGACAGTGAGTTCTAGGTCCTCACCACTCGCTGCGTAAAAAAATTTTTTCCTCGCGTCCCCCCATATCTCTTGCCCAAAACCTTAAATCTGTGTCCCCGAGTCCTTGTACTTTCAACTAGTGGGAACAGCCTTTCCCCATCTAGCCTATCCAAACCCGTCATAATCTTGTACACCTCTATCAATTCACCCCTCAACCTCCTTTGCTCTAATGAAAACAAATCCAGCTTCTCCAACCTGTCCTTGTAGCTAAGATCCCCCATCCCCGGAACCATTCTGGTAAATCTCCTCTGCACCCTCTCGAGTGCCTTCACATCCTTCCTAAAGTGTGGTGACCAGAACTGGATGCAGTACTCTAGTTGTGGCCTAACCAGTGCTTAATAAAGGTTCAGCATAACTTCTCTACTTTTGTACTCAATACCTCTATTTATGAAGCCCAAGATCCCATATGCTTTGCTAACCACTCTCTCAATATGTCCTGCCACCTTCAGGGACCTATGCACATTAATTCCCAGGTCCCTTAGATTGGTCAAACATGATCTGCCTTTTACAAATCTGTGTTGGCTCTCCTTAATTAGCTTAAACCTCTCCAAGTGCCCGTTAATTTTGTCCTTGATTATTGTTTCTAAAACTTTACCCACCACTGATGTTGAACTGTAGTTACTAAGATTGTCCTTCCACCCTTTCTTGAACAATTGCCAGGGTTTTTTTCTGCCTGCTTTGGTTGAACTCTCAAAACAAGAATAGGTTGTTTCTTCAAAATTTATTTGAACGTTAAGCAGAACAATGTATTTATTTAAAGGAACATGATTCTAATGTAGGCAAGCTAGTTAGGGAACTTTAAAATAGATTTTAAAAGATTGTCCCTAGTAGTGAAATAAAGGATTGGAAAAGGGAAAAAACCTGTTAATATCAAAACATTCCTCAAAGTAATGACAATTGGTGCAATCTTGAATTTTGCGTTCCCATTGCAGTGATTACAATTTGTGAATAACATCTGTTTTACATGTCACTGTTCACTAAAACTGATGTTTTTATAAACCTAAATTGTTCTTCAGAGCTTGTATCCAGAAGTCTCTGTGTTCTTGTATGAAGAAGGATCACTGATTCATCTTCCACTTGTGGAAAAGGGTCTTGCAGATTTGGATATGTAAAAGTAAGTTTTTAAATAATAATTGTTCCTATTTCACACTTGTATATTGGATTACAGAATGTTACGGTGTTTTTGAACAGTGGATTAAGAAATGCTCAGAGGTCAGAAATTTCATTCCCATCAGTAATGCAAAGTTGTATTTTGGAAGTGAAGCCATCTTGCATATTAACTTGAGTCATGTGTGTATATTTTTATACTCCATGTACCATCAGTAAGGCTGGTAAAAAGTGGAGGACTGCCTGTCACTATGTCCAACCTACGCAGCTTTCTGTGCTGTATTCTAGAACACCAGTCCCTTTCCTACCTGGTGGCTAGAGGTCTAAGTTCTTTTTGTTCCCCTACCCTCTCGATATTGAAGTATGAGAGAGTATGGTGCACTCCAGAGGTAAGACTCTGAAAAGTTTCTGGTGAAAGACTAGTGCCGTAGCTTGAATACTTGAGAATGTACAGGGGGGGAGAAATATTTTACTGTCTAATCTCTTTCTGTGTAACAGGTACCAACAAGATATTGGACAAACTTGAAACTACATTCAAGATTCTGCAGGATGGTTATGACTGCATTCTTTTTTGGTAACTTTGCTAAATGCAAACTGTTGCCCTACTTGTGTTTGAAGCTATGAGTAAAGGTGATCTGTCCACGTTTTCTTTCCTGAATAATGTTTAGCATGCCTTCATTTCCCTTAAAGTATTGACAAGATGCTAATCTAAATTGTGTGAATTGTTTTGAAGCTACATTAAGGTCAATGGTAGTTCAACTGCAAAACAACTTGCTTTTCACTGTTTTTGATTTTGAGTTCTTTTTTCCCCTTGCTCTCAATGTTGCATTACCATGTTACCATTTTTCTTAATGAGTATTAACAATACTGATTATGGTTATAAAAAATAACTAATACTGCTGGAAGCTTGAGGGCAAATTTGTCAAATTTCTGTACATTTATTGCTATTGTTTGTGATTGATACAAAAGTTAATTGTTTCAATAAAGTTCTTTTCTGAAGAGTGTTGCAGCAGCATGGCACCATATCCTATTTATTGAAACAAGGGATTGGGATGAGGGTCTCAAGTATTGCAAAACCTCAAAGTTTTCTGTGTTTATAAATAGGCAGTTGAGGACTTAATAGCATTTGTGCAGCAAACAAAATTCAGTGAAATAATGGGTGTACTAAAAGAAATCAAGTGAATGCAGAGCAGAGTGGAGGGAAAAAAGTGTTAAAGCTATATTAAATAGTTGTAAAGATGTTTATACCAGAGAACTAAGTGTATACTAACCAAGCACTATTCAAGAATTAATTTACATCAGCCAAAGACTGCCACATAGTCAAGTCATGCTTGTTTAACAAAGGTATTACACCAAATATGACAGTTTAAGAAATCAAAGTTTAAGCCTTTCATCCCCAGTACAGTTTTTTTGGCATAACCTCTAGACTTTTGCTCTGACCTCAGGATGCCAGAAAGCGCTTTACAGCCAATTAAGTATTTTTGAAGTCTAGTTGTATTGTAGGAAATGTGGCAGCCAATTTGCACACAAGTTCCCATGAACAGCGATGAGAGTGTTTACGAGTGGTTGATGGTTAAATATTGGCTAGGAGACTGGGGCGAAACCCCCTGCTCTTTAAAATAGTGCCATATGATCTTTTACACCCACCTGAGAGGGTAGACTGGGCCTGTCGGTTTAGATTGTGTGCTCAAGTCTTTGGAGTGGGACTTGAAGCCACAACCTTCTGACTCCGAAGTGAGAGTGCTACTGCTGAACCAAAGCTGACACCTTGGGGTGGGGTGGGCAAAGAAAGAAAATTGAGAAGTTGAGGCTTATGAGCCAACAAAACAAAAATCCATCCACAGCTGGGGTAATTACTGTGCTGTCCTAATCACATTTGTTATGTTATGAGTACCAAGGTGTTCTCATCCACGTTAAAGATTCCTCTGCATGATTCACAATTGCCACCTTTGTTTCCCCTGCCACATGCAAATCAACACATTCTTCTCATAGCTATAAAAATGGTGATCAGATCAATAGACTTACTCAACCCCCAAATTATTGTGGTCTATGGCAAAGGATTATGAACTGACTGATCACACAGCCAAGTATGGTGCAACAGTTGGAAAATGAGCTGCCACAGAAAGATTACGCTGTTGGTCGGTGTGAATTGTTCCGTTTTGTGAATTTTTAAAATGCAAGTGGGCTGCACAGAGTGAGCCTAAATGGAGTGCTTCTAGACAGAGTGCAAATTAGGAATTTGGAGAGAGTGGGAGTCTCTAGTAAGTATTAGCTGTAAAAAGTGGAATTTAGTTTTGAATTTAACCTAGAACTTTAAAAACTGTGGTGTGGAGATGGCGGTGTTGGACTGGGGTGGACAAATGTAAGAAATCACACAACACCAGGTTATAGTCCAACAGCTTTATTTGAAATCACAAGCGCTGCTCCGAAAGCTTGTGATTTCAAATAAAGCTGTTGGACTATAACCTGGTGTTGCTTTAAAAACTGTAGTTAACAGAAACTGCCTGCCAGTGGCAGTTAACTGTCAGTCAGCTGTAAGTGTTTGTCTTGAATAGGTGTTAATTACTGGGAGCAGGGAGCTGAGTCGGCACTTGTAACTTGCATGTGGATGCAAGTGTATAAAAGTAAACAGTAACTGCTGATGCACAGAGTGATCCTAAACAGAGTGCTAAATTGGGAATTTGGAGAAAGTGGGAATTCCGAGCAGAGGGGGAAGGAGGAGAGAGCGAGACGAGCAGGCGGAGATAAAGGTAGGCCTGAGAGCCCGGAGGGAGTGAGGGAAGCGACGTCAGCACAAGGAAAGGAGCTGAAGAGGAGAAGAAGAAAAAAACAAATTGGTGAGTAGCTGGTGATTGTTCTTTAACTCTTCAGTTTATTTCTGTTAAGTTAGTTAATCTATTAAGTAGAGGCACGGCAGGGCACCTCAGTCCCGTGGAATGCACATTTTGTGCCATGTGGGAACTCCAGGACGCTTCCAGTGTCCTGGACAACCATGTGTGCAGGAAGTGGCGTCAGCTGGAGGAGCTCAAGCTCCAGGTTTTAAGAACATAAGAAATAGGAGCAGGAGTAGGCCAATCGGCCCCTCGAGCCTGCTCCGCCATTCAAGAAGATCATGGCTGATCTGATCCTAACCGCCAATCCACTATCACAGAACCATCTCCTGAATCTAACAGAATTAGACACACGAAATAGGAGCAGGATCAGGCTACACGGCCCCTGGGCCCGCTCCGCTACCCACAGGGCCATGACCGATCCGAACCTAGACTCATGTCCAAATTCCTGCCCGCTCCCCGTAACCCTTAATTCCCTTTACTTCTAGGAAACTGTCTATTTCTGTTTTAAATTTATGCAATGATGTAGCTTCTACAGCTTTTTGGGGCAGCATATTCCATGGACCTACCACCCTCTGAGTGAAGTAGTTCCTCCTCATCTCAGTTTTGAAAGAGCAGCCCCTTATTCTAAGACTATGCCCCCTAGTTCTAGTTTCACCCATCATCGGGAACATCTTCCCCGCATCCACCCGATCCAACCCCTTCACAATCTTATATGTTTCAATAAGATCGCCTCTCATTCTTCTGAACTCCAATGAGTAGAGTCCCAATCTACTCAACCTCTCCTCATATGTCCATCCCCTCATCCCCGGGATGAACCGAGTGAACCTTCTTTGTACTGACTCGAGAGCAAGTATGTCCTTTCTTAAGTATGGACACCAAAACTGTACGCAGTATTCCAGGTGCGGTCTCACCAGTACCTTGTACAACTGAAGCAAT